>NC_066579.1:8623600-8926200 GCF_024323335.1 Lathyrus oleraceus | reverse complement strand
GGCAAGTTCTCCAGGTACTTCACAATCTTCCTCACTTCCATCCTCGGCTTGGTAGATCGGATTTTCAAAGTCATAATGAACAGTAGTAGAACTATTATCAACAGGATCCAGAGTGGGTATGGATCTGCAATTTGTTACGTGAGTGTGTGTAAGAAAACATAGCTTGTTCGAAAGTTGACAGGAAAGATAAAGAGCGCAATATTTGAATGCAAAAAGGTCTATTGATTTATTGAATATGAATATGCATATGAAGATGACAAAACCCTTAACAAATTAGCTATTGTGCCCCGGGCATAGACACAATGCTTTAAGAAGTTCAATTGTAAAAATTAAAAATTTGCAACACTAAAATAGACAATAACAATTACTCCTGACTAAAGGAAATCGGGATAGTGTCTTCAGCCTTCCAATTATTGAGTCTGTCACCAATTGTTGGGAAGATCCAGCTATCCAGGTCGCAATCGCTATCAGTATCTTCTACAGCATTAATTTGATCTTTGACCACTTTTTCAGAGCTAAACCCCAGGCCGAATCTATCAGACTTGTGCGGGACATCGACCAGTTGACCCCAACCAGTAAGACCACCACTTTCCACCACGGCTTGAGCGTCCTTCAGAGAAATCATAGCAGGAGGAGCACGAATAACCTTGGGCACACAGGAAGTTGGCTTAAGGACAGGATTAGTCGGAGGAACTACTTTGAATGACTGAGAAGGAGTCTCAAAGAATTCACCATCCATCTCGACGTATCTGAAGGTATGCACACTACTGACAATATACTCTTCTTCCCCACACACAGTGACGATCTTACCCTCTATTGGATACCTCAGCTTTTGATGGAGAGACGAAGCTACAGCACTTGCCCCATGAATCCAAGGGCGTCCCAGCAAGCAGGAATAGGCAGGACGAATGTTCATTACGTGGAAGATAGTGTTGAAGATTTGAGGTCCTATCTTGATAGGGATGACCACTTCACCGTGGACAACGCTCTTCGCACCATCGTAAGCACGCACCACAACGTCACTAGGTTTCAGTTCAATGCTTTTACAGTCAAGTTTATCGAGCACAGCTTTCGGTAGCACGTTCAAAGAAGAGCCATTATCGATCAACACATGAGACAAAGTGATCCCCTTACACTCAATGGAGATATGCAGAGCTTTATTGTGATTCTTTCCTGCTGGTGTCAGGTCAGCATCGGAAAAACCTAGGCCATTGTCAACAGCCAAGTGAGCAACATAATTTTCGAACTGATCGACAAATGTCTCCTGAGGTACATGAGCGGTCTTCAAGAATTTTATCAATGCATTGGTATGAGATTCGGAAGATAACAACAAGGATAACATCGAGATCTTGGACGGGGTATGCCCCAACTGTTCTACCACATCAAAATCACTCTTGCGGATGATTTTCAGCACTTCTTCCATTTCTTGTTTGGCAACATCTTCGGTAGTAACTTCGACCGGTGTCTCTGACTGAGAAGGGTTGACTGGTTCCTTTCCTCGAGTTTCAGGGGCGGGAGGTGAGATTTCTGGAGAGAAGATCCTTCCACTTCGAGTAATTTTACTAGTCCCAATAATGCCATCAAGATTAGCAGAATTATCAACTTTCTTTACGCCATGGATGTAAACATCACCTCCATAATTCCACGGAATAGCTTTGCTTGAGGAATACGGTACTGGGCCAGGTGCAGTAATGATTAGGGGAGCCACCTTGGGCTCAGCAGTAATCTTCACTGGCGCCCTAGTAGCGGCAATCTTCACTGGAACTTTGGATCTAGCAATCACTGATATTTCTTCAATAGGGTTTTCCACCTTAGGAATCTTTTCGAAGAGAATTGTACGATCGTCCATCAATCGTTGAATACCATTTCTCAACTTCAGGCAATCATCGGGTCGGAGTATACATAGATCGCAACTTTCAGCACAACCTAGAAATAAACCAGTTTGCAATAAATTCTCCTTGATGGTCAGGAGAGGAGATGCTAAGTCAGCTACATTAGAAATGTGAGAATTGTCATTCACAGCATTAACAGTCTTGTCATGGTTAGGCATAGGTGCAGTGATGACATTAGGAGTCTTTGGAGGATCAAATTCAATTTCTCCAGCCTCGATCATATCCTGAATCTTTATCTTCAACAACCAACAATCTTTTGTATCATGCCCGGGGCTATCGGAGTGATATGCACACCTGGCCTTGGGATTATAACGAGGAGAAGTAGTGTTGGGATTCGTAGGAGGATCTCTGAGGGTAATCAAATTTGCTTTTAGCATACCCTGCAGTGTCTGTGCTAAAGTCATATTGATCTTGGTAAACTGCCTTCTTGGCCTGTCATGTCTGTGTTGGAAGTTCTGGGATGGCGGTGCTGCAATCGTAACTGCCCCAATGGTATGGTCACGATTTTTCTTGTTACGACCCCTTTGACCGTACACTGCATTTGATTCGTTCCTCCCCTGATAGGACCTTTTGGTGCTTGCAGAGGTAGCCGCATGGATCTTTCCACTTCGAATGCCGCTTTCAACACGTTCACCTGTCAATATAAGTTCAGTGAAACCCGATGAAGAACTTCCCAGTAGATGGCTGTAGAATGGGCCAGTCAGTGTACTCATGAACATGTCCACTAATTCTCGATCAGTCATAGGGGGTTTGACTCTGCCAGCCAAATCCCTCCATGTTTGAGCATATTCTTTGAAGCTTTCTTTAGATCCCATAGTCATATTCTGCAAATGTAGCCGAGTAGGTGCCAATTCAGAATTATACTGGTAGTGCTTGTAGAAAGTTGTTGCTAAATCAGTCCAGGTGCGGATGTTAGAGCTCTCGAGCTGATAGTACCATTCCAACTGGGTGCCAGCCAGACTCTCTTGGAAGAAATGGATCCATAGCTTCCTGTCAGTGGTATACGGCTGAATCTTTCTCACATAAGCTCGCAGATGCATCTGAGGACAAGACGCACCATCGTACTTAGTGAAAATGGGGATCTTGAATTTGCGAGGAATGACCACGTCAGAGACCAGACCCAAGCTTTCGAAATCCAGACCGGGCGCCTTCTGACCCTCCATAGCTAGCATACGTTCTTCCAGCAACTTGTACTTGCCATCTCTTGGAGAGTACTGTTCATTCTCATAATCTTCATCGTCGTCCTCATGGTTAAAGAGATCAACATTCTCCTCTTCTGAATCATTCTCTGTCTCCTCTTCTTGATCCTTCGGAATTCTAATCTTGACTCCTGCGGCCTGTCCTTTAAGCCTTCTTCCCGGGTTGATGTAACTCACAGCTTTCTTGTCTTTCTTCTTCTCGAGCAAGAGAGCCTTAAGTTCCTCCTGCCCCTTGGATAAGCTCAAGATCATCTCCTGGAATTGAGCATTCTGAGCCTGGAGATCTTTGACAGTTTGTTCGAGAGCCATTTTTCTGTTTAGAAGGAAGACCGTGAGAATATTGATCTTTTAGGATACCCGTTATGCAATGTTATGTTATGCTATGCAATGTATGAAATGTTTTCAAGGACTTCTGGAATTTAACTTTGCGTAAACCACCAAAAAGAGGGAAACTTTTATTAACAATTTCTTTAATCAATGTTCATTACAAAAAGGAAATAATAAAAATACAATGAAAGCTCAAGTCTCCCAGGGACGGCTTCTTTTTGGACGAAGATATGCATTGAGTCTTCGTTCCTCATTAAGCTGGCTGGTGAGCTCTAATACTTTCTTCCTTTCTGCAATGAACTGAGTCTCAAAAGTATCCCTATCCTCTCTCAACTGGATCCAGGATCTCTTCAGTTCTTCAACATTGGTAGGCATATCTGGATAAGAAATGATCCGAGGAGTACCTCCTTCAACTCCTGGTTCAACAATCAGCGGTCCGACTGCCAGATATGGCCTGACAAGTTCACGAGCTCTTGCGCGTACCCATCTGAGATAAGGCTCCATAGGGATAAAGTTTTTCTTCCCTAAAGTACTTCTTTTCACCATGTCCCAAGCTCATACAAACCTTTGACGGAGACCTTGAGAGTCATTGTCATAGTCAAACACAGTGCCTTGAATAATTATTTCATGTGGACCATCTCTTCGAGCATAACCAAACTGGCGTAGGGCTAAAGCTGGGTTATAAGTAATACCTCCTCTTATCCCCAGGAGTGGTACGTTAGAGAATTCTCCACAACGGTCAATGATGATAACATTTTCTTTGAGATGAGGACACCAACGGATGTCTGAATGGGAGAGCGACATTATCCTTTGAGACCATTTCAGATTTTGCTCATTCTTCAAGACTGATTGAGGAAGGTGCGAAATAAACCACCTAGACAATAAAGGTATGCAGCACATGAGAGTCCCTTGTCTCTTCATAGTACGGGTGTGAAGGGAATGCAAAATGTCTCCAAGCAAGGTAGGTACAGGGTTATGAGCGAGAAATATCTTAATAGCACTCACGTCTATGAATTGGTCTGGATTAGGGAATAACACCAAACCATAGATTAGTAATGCTAGGATATCTTCGAAAGCATGGACATCCGTAACTTTTAAGAATTCTCGGGCCTTATTTATCAGAAATTTGGCAAGTAAACCCTTAATTCCACTTCTTGTTACCCAATTAGTTTCAATATCGGACTTTGTCATGTGTAAAGCCGCGGCAACTTCTTCAGACTTCGGAATCTTTTCTAAACCACTGAAAGGTGTTTGATCAAGGATAGGTATCCCAAGCAGCCTGGAGAATTCTTCTAACGTGGGCATCAACTGATAATCCGGGAATGTGAAGCAATGGTGTTTAGGATCGAAGAACTGGAATAGAACTCTCATCATATCTTCTTTGAAACTGGTGGTAACTAAATTGAGGAGAGAACCATGTTTCTTGATGAATTGAGCCTGATCAGGAAGTTCTGACACTAAATTCTTTAGTTGAGGAGAGATTGCTACAAAATTGATCCGAATGGTCTTTCTGGAAGCCATAGCCCTGTTACAGAGCAAAGTTAAATCCCTAAGTCCTTGAAATGGTTAGTACAATGCCATGATGTTATGATGTTATGATGTTGTGATGTTATGATGTTAAGTAAACAACAAGCACAAATAAGTCACACAACAATCATTCCTAGGTTTTAAGGCTTGCATGAGTTCCATAGGTAAGTACCCTCCCCACGGAAGTTTGGTTGGTTCAACTTGTCCTAGAATAGTAACCGGGTTCTAGAAGGATCTCAAATCATTGACCTTCCTTTAAGCCCACTTCAGTGCAACACCAAGTGGTTGACCGAAGCTTCCCTAAAGTCCAAGGGTTCTAAAGGTCTGGTTAATGCTTTGATGACACCACGCGGAAGCCAAAATTTTCCTCAAGTAAACATGAGGAACATCAGGACATCCAAAGTGTCACATTAACCGTAGCCATCATTTTGACCATTCCAGTATACGCCGGATAGTCGCGATGATCTTTTGCTACTTACCTAAGGTACACTAGATCCGGGTGTAGGATCTTTCACTCGAGCATAAAATACCCAAGCAATCCCTTAAAAGTAAATCAGACAATTTAAATAAGTGATCTTATTTTTAAGGTAACCTCTCTTTAGTAGTCCCCAGCAGAGTCGTCAGTTCTGTCATACGGTGAACTGACTTTGGTGTGTTTTGCTTTGGAAAGCAAATGTCGCGGGTAGCAAGAGTCGTCACCGACTTTTCTTTTATCCCATAAGGAAAGGTGGAAAAGAACAGGAAAGACCTTAATTAAATTTTGGATTCGGGAGGTACATTATACAAAGGGAAGGTGTTAGCACCCTTTGTATCCATGGTTATCCATGGGCTCTTAATTGCTTGATCACTTATATTTGTCTGAAAAAAGTGTTTGTGAATTGCTTAAAAAATGTTTTGAAAAGAGAGTTTAACTTTGTAATGATTCTTGTACGAATGTATACAAAGTATTTATCTCGTTTAATTTTGAAAGCGGTTTAGAAAAATATAACTTGGCAATGATTCTAGTACGAATGTATACCAAGTGGTGATTTTCTAGTATTTGCAAAGTGTGAGGCATGAAAAATGTTTTAGGTTGTGAGCCAGCAATTAAGAGTTATACCCACCCAAGGTCTTTATGGGCATTTCCTATCCTTATGAGGGTAAAACTGTCCTTACTATTGAGAAGTAAGTAGTTTTATCCTTTGGATGTAAAAGGGTCATCGTAGGGTCATCGATTGGTCATGGAAGGCAATATTTGTAAGGATACCTTAGCATTCGAAGGGACGATCATCATTAACCGTAGGCTACAACGACGGGTCATCGAGGGACAAAATCATATATTCGCAAGCAACATCCGAGGGACAATGATTTATTTTATAGGGACATGATGATTTAATCGAAGGGTCTTTGCTAAGTGTATCCCCACATTCGCGGGACATGACCATAATACCGTAAGGCAACAAAGAGAGGTCCAAGATCACATATTCAAAGGCAATATTTTACAATCAATTAGATAGTTGTAATCAATTAGGTAATTAGGTCCACATTATAATCAATTAGGTAATTAGGGTGAATCTCCACAAGGGTATCCCACAAATAAAGTGGAATACCTAGCAAGCTACCTTCTCCGGGAGTATGTGAACCCTTACAAAATTCAGCAAACAAGTCAGAATACCAAATCAGGGTGCAATCGAGAATTACACCACAAAAGAAACACAGCGGTAGGAATGTCAGGCAAAATAACGCATGGTTAGAATAAAACAGATCAGATAAGCATAGAACAGAACAGAAAAATCAGCGACTGTCACGTTCGCCCCTGCCTCGCCTAGCGAAGGCTTAGCGAATACTCGCTACATGCTCGTTTAGCGATGTGCTAGCGAGCGGCTGCGGGTTCTGGTTTTGATAACAGTACAATTCCAGAAAGCTCCAAACCCTATGGCGTCCATTACAGAAATTACATGGTTAAACGTTCAAGATATTCATACATACTTAAATTCACATGCAAAAACTTAAGATATTTTTATAAATTCAATCATAATGCCACATGCAGGTTAAGAACATAGAGCGATAATAGTAATGCAAACCTGTTTGCGACTGAATTGCAACCTTGAATTGGCAAGTCACTCTTAGGGTTGGCGCCGGATTGAGTTGGGCGGAGGTAACCTTGGTGCAGATGAGTTTCCTTCAGGGTTTCCTTGAGGGTTGCTCTGAATTCTCTGGGTTAGCCTCCAGGGTTTGCTGTGCCTTCTTTCTATCTCCTCTTTTCGTTCTTTTTTTTCTGAATGAGGTCCTTGGTATTTATAACAGTTTTTGTGACCTAATGGGCTCAGAATGAAGCCCAAAAATTATGGTATTCGCAAGCTTCGCTAGGCGAGTGGTGCAGCGAAGAGTTCGCTAGGCGAAGGATTTGCTCGCCTAGCGAGCATGCCAGTTTGAGCATTTTCTGGATTTGGCCATCTGTGAGCTGGGTCTTTGTTCCCTTAAGATCAATGCCTTGAAAAATAAGTTGGAGTGCCTTGAAAAATGCCTTGTAATATTAACGGGCAAATTTTGGGGTATGACACAACCCAACTGGATCGAAAACATAACCCAAGCCCAAAACTAATGACCCAAAACTTAAATAAAACTAATGGTGCAACTTCAACTACTTTTCTGGCCCTGCTACACTCTGATTTAGCTCTCGACTTCTGAACAAATATTATAGATCTTTTTCTTAGCTTTCCATCGACTGGTAGCACATCTCAATTCGATACTCCTAGCTCAAGATATGATTTTTCTCGCGAAAGCTGCTAATGCTGAAAATTAAATACGAAAATTAAATAAGTGCAAAAATAACATAAATTATGAAAACACATTAAAACATAAAAATAATCAAAGCAAATTGAAGAAATGCTTAAGTACAAACATGGAAGAACGTGCATCCAAAATGCACTGATCAAATTTCCCCACACTTGAACTTTTGCACTCCGAGCAAAATGAAAAACAAAACAAAACACAGACACATCAACGGTTACTCATTCTAGGCTACAAGTCATCTTCGGTTAAGTTTGCATCGATAGGTACTAATCTTGCACACTAAGGACATTGTAAGAACACTAATCCACGGTTATGCAGACATAAACCTCCTGAATACACAAATCAACTCGAATCATGTTTTTATATTAAAGCCTAACTTACTCACCCTTCTTTGGCTCTTTTTCATTCAGGCGCAATCACATTAAGCCCGTTATCTCCACACACTCATAGCAAGGCGACCGGTTAGTGACTCTGATCCTTTTCTGCACGGGGTTCTGGTACTTAAGTGGCATAACCCTTTGCTTACTCAATTGTAGTTGCGGGGGATCGGACCGTAATCCGCCCTACCAAGTTCAGCACCAGAAACCGCTGAACCAACTACAAAAGAGTCTTATTTCCAACTTTTTTTGAAGGTTCCACAACCGTTGGGTTAAGTGACCGGGTGAGGGTCACCAAACTTAGAAGGTGCATTCCTTTATTTTTTTTTATTTTTTTTTCCGGAACACTCACTTATATTCATCGGCTTCCCTGCGTAGAGTGTGTGTGAGATGGTGTTGACTGCTGAAATAAACTACTCAAGAGTTGTTAGAGGATGAGAATGTAAGGCTAAAACATAATAAAAATTCAACTCAATTTCCATATGCAGGAGACTTACGGTGTTAAAACAATACCGATCTTGTGAATTTTTCCCAAGTCTCCGCAAACTCGACTCAAAGTAACCTATAGCCTAAAACTTTCAACAAAAATGCAATTTTTTTTAGAAAGAAAACAAAAACAAAACAAAGAACAAAAACAAAGAAAATAAAGTATTCCCTCCCCCACACTTAAAATATGCATTGTCCTCAATGAAAGAAACAAACATAAAATAAGAGAGAGAAGAGAGAGGAAAGAACACACCCGAGTAATCAAGGAGGATAGATGATCACATAAGCAGCCTTTTCCAAAGAGATATATTCTACATTTTCTTCTTCCAAAGTGGGGCTGTCATGGAATAGCTTTGGGTAATGTCCATTGAACTTGAAATTTTTATTAGTATCTTCGTCTCTTATTCCAGGATCAAAGAATCTTCTAAAAGTAAAAGTGTCAAATGGACACGTGAAGGTGATCTGATCTGGAATGTCAGCCAATGTCCAACCAAATGCCTTTTTATGCTTCCTTAAAACCTGCAAAAGCTTATTTTCTTGATCGAAATCAAGGTTAGAAGAAATTATAGCTGATAGTTTTTCATTCATCTCTAAATAAGCATATTTCATATTTTCAAGAAGTTGCTTCAGCTCGAGGGAAGGTGGATGCTCAATAGAAGGAGTGTTTGGGGCAGCCAGGATGTCAAGAGCTTTATCTACATGGACAACTTTATTTGCAACCTCATATGCAGTAAGAATATCAACTTGCAAGGCAACCTCAATTTCAGCACAAACAGAGCAAATTTTAGTTTCAGTACAAATATCACAAGAATAAACATCATCACAACCAGACAATGATGGAAAATCAGATGCAAACAAATCACTACAAGTATCATCAACAATTTCAGAAATCAAATCTATTTGAAAAACAGAATGTTCTTCCAATGGTTGTTGGTTTGATCCTTGAGCTTGCTGCATGACATTCATCAAAGTGGCAAGCTGCCCAATCTGTGTTTGCAAAGTCTTTAAAGTATAATCTACTTGTTGTTGAAATTGGAGATTATTTGCAGCCATTTGTTTGACAATATCTTCTAGTGAAGGTCCAGAAGGTGCAGAGCACACAACCTCAAATTCCTTCAGATGCTCATGCGGATCCTCACCTGTAAGACCACTAAACCTTGGAAACAAGTGTATTAAACCAGATTTCAATTCAAAAGGAACCGAAACATCAGAATATTCAATACAAAAGTCATTATAATTAACATCAGGAGCAGCAAACTGCCTTAATGTTCTTTGATCATCCATGTAATAAAAAAACACAGAAATACCAACTATGTCCGAAATAGACAAAAATAAATAGAAAGAAGAGAAACGATTAAAATAAATTCAGAAAAATACAAAAGCACCAAACTTAATCTAATGACGTGAAATAAAAAATTTCAGATTTTTTTTGCATTTTTTCGACACTATGAAAACAGTAAAAAATTAATTAAAAATAGAAAAACAAGGAATTTGGCAAATTTGACGTCAGAATAGAGTAAGGGAGTATTGAACGCACGATTTTTCTGCTTCCAGTAGACAAAAAACTTATACAATCAAACATAAATTTTCCAAAAACCGGTTTTTTCTGACTCTAGACGCAACTCCGAACGCGAAACTGTAGAAAAATTCAGAAAAATAACAAGAAATTGCAGAACAACAACACACACAATACTTAAAACTAAACTATTGGCTAATTCAACAAGAATCCCCAGCAACGACGCCAATTTGATCCGCTGTCGCGCGCAGATCAAAAACGAGTATTTTTGACAAAACGTAGTTAGCGACAAATTGACTCGGATTATCGTTCTCACAAGGATTCTTGAATGAATTAACCAATGATAGTAACGATTAATGGGGTTTTGGTTGGTTTAGGATTCAATTAAAAAAAATAGATTAAAATAAGTGATTGTTGAAATAAGCTGTAGCAACAATTTATTGATTCGGTCTTTACTTATCATCGACTAGCGTAATTCCAACCGCAGATTAACTATTCCTATTCGATTATAATATCAACTGACAAGTGCAATTGATAGTATAAGTTGTATGTTCCTATTATCCGAATTAAGCAAACGGGATTAAGTTTCATGAATTAAGCAAACATGAATTAAACGGACTCGATAACGAATTAAGCAAACGAAATCGTGACTATAGTTAGGATCACACAATCAATCGGATTAAATCAATATAGCATATGCAAATCGGATTAAGCAAACAAAATACATATATTAATATTGAAAGGAATAAAAAACCTGAATAAGAATTACTAAAATCTCAAGGTATCGGAACCCGAATACAACAAATTGTTTGGATCGATTAGTTCTTCATGAGAATTCTTGCCAAAGCTTTCAAGTATTTTGTGAATAGTGCTAATCCTCATGTTATGCGGCTGCTAGGTATATGGAAAATTTTGATTTACAACCCAACTGGATCGAAAACATAACCCAAACCCAAAACTAATGACCCAAAACTTAAATAAAACTAATGCTGCAACTTCAATGACTTTTCTGACCCTACTACAGTCTGATTCAGCTCTCGACTTCTGAATAAAAATTGTAGATCTTTTTCTTAGCTTTCCATCGACTGGCAGCACGTCTCAATCCGATACTCCTAGCTCAAGATATGATTTTTCTCGCGAAAGTTGCTAATGCTGAAAATTAAATACGAAAATTAAATAAGTGCAAAAATAACATAAATTATGAAAACACATTAAAACATAAAAATAATCAAAGCAAACCGAAGAAATGCTTAAGTACAAACATGGAAGAACGTGCATCCAAAATACACTGATCACTTCTCATCTTATATTATTGGTGATTTTGGAACAGTAAAAAATGAAAAACGAGGGAGTTTGTGAAATTGTTGGTATTGGAGACGTTTGGGTTGAAACTAGTGTTGGATGCAAGCTTAAATTAAAGAACATGAGACATATTCATGATATTCGTCTTAACTTGATTTTGGTCAAAGCCTTGGATTTTGAAGATTATTGCTTTTACTTTAGTAGTGGTGACATGTGTAAGATCACAAAAAGGATCACTAGTGGTATCAAAGGAGCAAAGTTTCACAACTCTTTACAGGATGCTTGTAAAGTTATGCAAAGAGGGAGTCAATGTAGTTGAAGGCGCATCTAGTGATTTATGGCATACACGCCTTGGTCACTTGAGGGAGAAAGGTCTCAATGTTCTTGCAAAAAAAATATCCAGGTGAAAGGTACTCCTCTAAAACGTGCACTCATTATTTTTCTGGAAAGCAACATAGAGTTTCCTTTAATAGTAATGGTCCTCGTAGGAGGCCAACTATTCTAGATTTAGTTCACATTGATGTTTGTATGATGAATGGTAAATCTCTAGGTGGTGCATCATAGTTTGTTATTTTTATTAATGACCACTCTAGAAAAATGTGGGCTTTTGTTTTGAAATCTAAAGACCATGTGTTCGGTGTTTTCAAGCACTTTCATGCAAGTGTTGAAAGAGAAAAGAGAAAGAAGCCAAAATGTTTCAGAGTTGATAATGGTGGTGAATATAGAGGTTCATTTGACGAGTATTATAAAGAGCATGAAATCAAGCTTGAGATGAATGTTCCAAAAACTCCTTAATATAATGGATTTACAAAGAGAATGAATCGTACGATTAATGACAGAGTCAAATGTATGCTCTCTCGTACAAAGCTATTAAAATCTTTTTTGGGTGAAACATTGACAACTACATCATATTTGTTAATTCTTTCTCCTTCTGTTCCACTTGTTAGTGATGTTACAAACATAGTATGGACATGAAAATATGTCTCTTATGGATACTTGAGAGTGTCTGGTTATAGAAACTTTGTTCACATTCCAAGAGATGATAGATTCAAGCATGATAAAAGATCTAAACAATCTGTGTTCGTAGGTTATAGTCATAAAGATTTTGTTTATAGATTGTGGGATCCACTTGATAGTAGAATTATCAGAAGTCGTGATGTGATATTTCTTGAAGACCAAACTATTCAAGATTTTGATCAAATATAGAAGCCAAAATCTGATGGTAGAAGTTATACTGGTGTTATGCCTAAACCTCCTAGTTTAAATTTTGCTGATGAGGGAAATATACAGAAAGATGATGATAATGTAACCAATGACCAATAATTTTACCATGATGAGAAAGTTAAAGGGATCCCACCTGAGCCACCAGTTGAACCTGAGTTGAGAAGATCTACCAAAGAGCGACAAGTTTCTCAAAGATATCCTCCACACGAGTATGTGATGATCACTGATAATGGAGAGCCAAAATACTACCAATATGCAATTTCAAATGTTGATAAAGAAAAGTGTCTGAAGGCCATGCAAGAATAGATGAATTCCTTGTATGAGAATCACCCATTTAAGTTGGTGAAATTTCCTAAGGGTAGAAGAGCACCCAAGAATAAATGGGTATACAAGATAAAGTCTAAAGAGAATAAATATCAACAAAGATACAAAGCAAGATTGGTTGTGAAAGTTTTTAATCAAAGAAAAGATATTGACTTTGAAGAAATTTTCTCACCTGTGGTGAATATGACATTTATTTGCGTTGTGCTGGGATTAGAAGCTAGCTTGAATCTAGAGGTTAAACAACTTGATGTGAAGACTACTTTCCTTCATGGTGATATGGAGGAAGAGATATACATGTAGAAACATGAAGGCTTCAAATTCAAAGGTAAGTAAGAGCTTGTTTGTAGATTGAAGAAAAGTATGCATGGTCTCAAGCAAGCTCAGCGATAATGGTACAAAAAGTATGATTCTTTCATTGAAAGAAATGGTTATGGTAAAAGTACTACTGATCATTGTGTGTTCATGAAGAAATTCTTTGATGGTGATTTTATTATACTCTTGTTATATGTTGATGACATTTTGATTATTGGTTATGAAACTAAGCAAATTCAAAGCTTGAAGAAAGAGTTAAGCAAGTCTTTTGCAATGAATGACTTGGGTCCTGCACAGTAAATCCTTGGCATGAGAATTTCTCGTGACGGGAAGAAAGGTAAATTATGATTGTCTCGACACAATTACATTAAGAATGTATTAGAGAGATTTAACATGAGTAATTCAAAACCTTTGAGTACTCTACTTGTTAGTTATTTCAAATTGAATTATGAGCAATTTCCTACAACCGAAAAAAGATATGAAGAATGCTCATATGCGTCTACAATTGGTAGTTTGATGTATGTTATGGTATGCACATGACTGGATATTTCTCATGATGTTGATATTGTTAGTCGGTTTCTCTCTAATTTGGGAAAAGATTATTGACAAACAGTGAAATGGATTCTCATATATCTTAGAGGTACTTTTAGAGTGTGCTTGCTTTGGGAGCGGTGGTCATGTGTTATATGGCTACACAGATGCAGATATGACCAGTGATATTAATTCCATAAAATCTACTTCTAAACACATGATGACTTTTGCAGGGGAGCAGTGTCTTCGCAATCAAGATTATAAAAGTGTGTTCCTTTATCTACTATCGAGGCTGAGTATACTACAATAACTAAAGTGTCTAAAGAACTTTTGTGGATGAAGAAATTCCTACAAGAATTGAGTGTTGAGCAAGAGAAGTTTTTTTGTTCTCTGACAATCATAACACAATTCATATTTGTAAGAACCCGATGTTTCACTACAGGTCAAAGCACATTGAGGTGCGGTATCATTGATATGATATGCATTGGAGGCGAAGTTATTTTTACTTGAAAAGATTCATACTTACGAGAATGGTTTAGATATGATGACAAACACATTGCTCGCGACAAAGATGAACAACTGCAAAAAGAAGGCGAGCATGGTGGATCAACTCCTTCCCACTTGAGTCGTGAGGAAGAGATTTCTAGGGTGGGCTCACTCCTAAAGTGAGACCCGCTCTTTATTGAGAAAACAAAGAAAAAAAATACAAGAATAAAAGAAAAAAAGATTTTATTAGATTTGTTTTATTTGAGCCCAACCCATTTGACATCATTTTAAAGGAATTTTTAATCCTTAAAGTAACACAATAAATAAGCAACTTAAAAGGGTTTTAGAGAAGAGCACACAAGCTTTAAAGAAGAGAAAGAGACACAAGTGATAGAAGGATGTGTAATAAACCTTATCCATTTGAGCTACAAATTCAGTATGTTGTTCCTATCACTTAGTTAATTTTATTGATATTCTTGTTAAGTAGTCTTACCTTATCTTAGAGTTGCTTTGGTATACCCACAATTATGGAGGTGTTGTTTGATGTGAGTTTTCTCACATTTATTGCTTATCAGTGAAGATTGTTATTCCCTAGTATTACTAGGAAGACTTTTTGTATTCTCATTATTGATATAGTCGAAGGTTTTACTGGACTAGGTCCCGTGATTTTTATTCTCTCACTTTGATAGAATTTTTCTACGTTAAAAATCTTGTATTTTTGTTATTTAATTTTTATTATTATTATTATTATTATTATTATTATTATTATTATTATTATTATTATTATTATTATTATTATTATTATTATTATTATTATTATTGTGCTTTGGAATTGTTTATGCTGATTGTCTGTTTAAATTGCACATATTTTAGAAGTATTTCGTTTGAAAATAATATTCCAATTATTTGATTATTTCCCAACAACAATACATAACATATGTTTCAACCTAGGTCTAGACCTAATCTATCAGCTCCAATAGAGTGTGACACAAAGCAACAACCCCTATAACTAGACGATATAATTTGTTTTATGGTTCTATAAGACATCTTTGTTTTTGAAAAGAGAAAAAAAACTAGTTATAAAAAAAATGATGCAAAATTGAGGGTTATGCTTGACCCAAAAATAAAATGTAAATAAAGAAAAGCAACTAAATAAAACATAAATAAATAAATAGAGAATTCAACAAATTACATAAGTTTATTACCGTTTATATAAGTTCAACAATCTCCCATGGATCCAAACCCCTTTATATATTTTTCTTTGTTACCTTAGAAATTGTTTATATAAAAATAGATTTTCTTTCTCATCAGTTTGAGTCGTATTATATGCTTAGTATTTATATCATTTTTATCCATCCAATTATTCAAAATTTCTTTATCATAAATAAAAATTAAGATGCATATTAATTCGTTTATAATATCCATATCCAAAGAAAGATCCAAGAGTCTTGGGTTCATAAAATGGTCAGACTCTTGCATCATTTCATATTAAAGGTGGTCAAACATGCAATTTTTTTCTTCAAAATAAATAGTATTTTCAAAATAAATCCCTAAATAACCATTTAAAAAAAACCAAAATAACCATCTTTCTTAACTAATGCGTCAATTGAACTAGTGAATCCATTTAAGCTAGAGAGGAGGCGCCATTAGAGTTGGCGCATGCTCCCAATGGTTATACATGTAGGCGTCAAGCCTCTTGGCGCATGCATATGTGGTGCCACATGTATTGGCGCATGCATGTGTGGTGCCACATATATTGGCGCATACATACACTACATCGTGCATGCGCCAATGCATGTGGCGCATGCACCTTTATTATTATTATTATTTTAATTTAAAATGTTAATTTTACAATTAAATAAAAAAATACTGAGAATAAAAATTATATTTATGTTATAATAAAAATTACATGGAATTGACAAGAAATTCAATGACCCGCCCGATTGAAACGTCCCCTTGTTCCACATCCAGGCGCGTTAGTTTGTCTTCGAGGTCTCCCACGATTTTCCTGAGGTATTTGGGGTCTTTGAGTGTTAACATGATCCAATGGTGGCTGGTGTGAAGGTCTGGTGGAAGGTCCAACGGTATTTGATAGATGTGTCATCATTTGTACCACAACAACAACAAGTGTCTCAGTTCATTGATCAATCACAAGTGTTTTGTGAAACTGATGACGACAAAGAAGTTGAAGTCAATGTTGTTGATGAGGAAGAAGAAGCATCCTAGTTATTGGTTGATTCAATGGTGAACGTTGAAGAAGAAAATGAGTCATTACCTGCTAGTCATGTATATTGTCCACCTCAACACATGACAAACTTGAATTTGGGTGTCGATGAACCTTCATCAGATATATTTTACAATCCTAATGTGCAAATTCAAGGATCATTGAAAGAAGGAGACACATTTCGCACAAAAGAAGATTTTGTAAAAGCTATTAAAAAGTATCACATGGATCTATTAGCCGATTACAGAGTTGATCGAACTAATGCAATGAGGTACAAGATTTATTGTCGAAATAAGCGTTGCCTTTTCCGATTGTCAACTTCTTACCGGAAGAGGAGTGCTTCTTGGGAGATTCGATCCATGGGTTTAGTTCACACATGCATGCTCACAAACCCAATGCAAGACCATTGGAAACTTAGCTCTCAGTTAATATGCGATGAAATTTTGTCTGTCATTAGCGACAATCCGTCGTTAAAGGTGAGTACAATAATCTCGCATATTGTAAAATAATACAACTATACTCTATCATACAGGAAGACTTGGATATCTAGGACAAATGTGGTTGAAAAAGTGTATGGAAATTGGGATGAGTCTTGCAAATAACTTCCAAAATACTTGGTAGCTCTTAAACAGTACTCCCTCTGGCCTGATTTATAAGCAACTTTTCCTATTTTCACACTTATTAAGAAATTTTAGTTTTATGAAAAAATTAAGTTAGATGGACAAAATTATCCTCAATCAGAATTAAATGAAGCATGGGATATGGTGCCCACGTTTACTTGGTAATATGTTATTCATGATTGAATTGACCGTAGTAGTAATAATTAATAGCAACACTCATAATAATAAATTATTTTTTTATATGGTCAGAACATTAAAAAAAATGCCATTTGTATTAATTTCAACTTTATCACACTTTCTATACCTTTTTATATTCTTAAAACTTTTTGCAGAGTAATTTAAATTTTGTAAACGAAATTTTTGGTGGTAATATTTCCCGGTTTAGTTTTCACACTTCCCTCCTTAATTTTCTACTTGATTTTCTATATATTTAAGATTAAAACTAACACTAAAATGAATGTGATTTTTCTTTGAGTGTATGAAAATGCCTCTTGATATTGATTTAAATTTATGTTTATCATATGAAGAAGAAGAAGAAATAACTAATGTTGAGTTGAATGTAAATCCCTCATATGTTGACTTGAATGTGTATCCTTCATATGAGGAAGAATTTAATGTTAATTTAAATATGAATCATTCATATGAAGTAGCAGAAGAAGAATATAGAG
Organism: Lathyrus oleraceus; assembly: GCF_024323335.1. Classification (NCBI taxonomy): domain Eukaryota; kingdom Viridiplantae; phylum Streptophyta; class Magnoliopsida; order Fabales; family Fabaceae; genus Lathyrus; species Lathyrus oleraceus. Next base: position 8,908,410 of record NC_066579.1, on the reverse strand, counting down.
ATGATTTGATGAATGTTGGTCTCTCATATGAAGAAGTTTTTCATGAAAATGAGGCCGGAACTCATTCTTCTACCAATCACATAATCAATCATGATGATATCTCTCTAAATGAGGCAACAGGTAATTTTCCTATGTTTTTATTGTCATGAGCTATTTTAAAGAAAATATGTTATATTATTCCACTAGTTACGTTATTTCACTTATGAATTGAATTTTTACTTCACACAGTACTAGTACTTTTCAGTTTGTATGCTACTGCACTTCTATTTTCATATGAGCTAAGACACCATAGATCATGCCACTTATATTTTCTATTTTTATTTTGAATGTTGAATTTCTTTTCATTTATACAGTATTACCTATTCATTGTTTCAATAAAAATAAAGACATGCAATTGTTTTATGCCTATTATATTTATAATGTTTCGATTCTTGCCATATTAAATTAGGCTATTTGATTTATTGCCATAATAAAAAAATTGTTTTATTTTTAGTAATTGAGTTATTGTTATAAACTCACATAAAAAAAGTTAATATTTGTTTTATTGATTTATAATTATGCTTTCTTTTTAATTTATAATAATTCAATTTTTTTGAGTAGGAAATGTTGTTAATAAAACATAACCATTGAAAAGGAAACGTTCTTTTTTGGACAACACGCAGTGGAAAATTATTTCTGAAATATTGATAAATTCAAGCTATGAAGGAAAACTTAATCGTGGAATTGTTAAAAAAAGTTGCTTCCTCTTATTCAGTCTCTACAGATGTTATTTATCGGATTTGGAGACAGATTAATGAAACGGGTGATGCATGCCACAAGAAAACAAAATATTATGGTCGTAAAAGAGTTGAGATAGACTTTGAAAAAATTCGTGATATTTCTTTACCTAAGCGTATCACTTTTCGATCTTTAGCAAAAGCTTTAGGTATTAGAAGCAAGTCAATATTGGAAAAATATGTGAGTGAAGGGGTATTGCGTAAACATCCAAGCACGTTGAAGCCACATATGAAGGATGATAATATGAAACAACGTCTTAGATTCTGCTTGAGTATGCTTGAGGAAACTAGCATTCCTCATGATCCAATTTTTAAATCCATGTATAACATTGTGCACATAGATGAAAAGTGGTTTTATATGTCAAAAAATTCAACAAATTATTACCTTCTTGCAAATGAGGATGATCCATATAGGACTTGCAGAAACAAAAATTATATTCAGAAGGTCATGTTTTTAGTAGCGGTAGCTAGACCCAAATTTGATGATGAAGATAATGTGACGTTCACCGGAAAAATTGGTGTATTTCCCCTAGTCGATAAAGTGCCAGCAAGAAGGTCAAGTGTCAATCGATCAGCAGGAACACTTGAAACAAAACCAATTACTTCTATCACTAAAGATGTCAGTAGAATGTTTTTAATAAACAAGATCTTACCAGCCATCAAAGAAAAATGACCACGAGAGCATGTGTGTGAGACAATTTTTATTCAGCAAGATAATGCACCGTGTCATGTTTCTTTAGATGATGAAGAATTTCGTGTAGCAGCTTCTGAAGGAGGTTTTGACATTCGTTTGACTTGTCAACCGCCTAATTCTCCCGATTTAAATTTTTTGGATTTAGATTTCTTTAGTGCCATACAATCATTGCAACAGAAAGAAGTGGTTAATTCTGTTGATGAGCTTATTCAAGTCGTAGAAAATGCTTATGAGTCTTTTGATATCAAAAGTCAAACACGATTTTTCTTACACTTCAATCGTGTATGGTTGAAATTATGAAGAAGAAAGGATTCAATGATTATAAAATTCCTTATATGAAAAAAGATGTATTTCTTACTCAAGGAAGGCTACCCGCTCGACTCAAATGTGATAGAGAATTAGTTCAAAAAACTTATGAGTATTTATATAATGTTGGCTAAACAAATGTGATAGAAATTTTTATATTATGAAAAAGTTGAATTGCATGAGTTATTATAACTACTAGTACTTGTTTTCTAATTATATTTTAAGTGAAAAAATTGATATAAAATATATGAAATTAGTTCAAATATAAAATTGAATAGTACTCATACGATTTTTTTAATTAAAAAAATTAAAGAATGAACAAGGAATATACAATTTGTTTTAAGCAAAAAAGTTATTAGTAGTAATTTGAAATAAATGCAGTAGTACATTTTCAAATAATTTAAAATGAAATATGAAGTAGTACAATAAAATAAAAGGAAAATATGCATAATAGGACAAAAGTATTATTCCTCGAAAGACAAAATTAACATGAGTACATTACTGCACATTACTTTCATTGATATTAGACAAAGGGTATTTTTGGAATAAAGTATTTAATAGAGTAGAATATATTGACTTTTGCTTATATTTAAGGCCAAAATATTCTAAAGACTTTTGCTTATAAATAAGGTTAGAGAGAGTATGCTCCAGGGACTATTGTCAAGTTAGAAATGTTGTCGGCGTATACCCAAGACGGGACTTGTGATATTGGAAATGGAATATTCCACCGTCTCTTCTGGACGTATCAACCAGGCATCAAAGGTTTTGCTTTCTGTAAACCTATTATACAAATTGATGGTAAAGGTTGTACGAGAAATATAAAGGAATGCTACTGATGGTAGTGGCACAAGATGGCAACAACAACATTTTTTCAATCGTCTTTGCCCTTTAGTTGAAGGGGAGACTGCTGAGAGATGAAGTTTTTTCCTAAAGAATCTCCGATTGCACGTTGCTCATCAACCAAACTTATGCTTGATCTCTGACTGACACCCTTCAATAATGAATGCATACAAAAACATTGATAATGGCTGGCAGGATCCTCCATCGGTGCATGTCTACTGCATTAGACATATCGCTCAAAATTTTATGTGGGAGATCAAAGACAAAATTTTGCGGAAAAAGGTTGTCAATGCAGGATACGCATTAACAGAAACTTCTTTAAAACACTATCGGGAATACATCAGATTGTCAAACGCAGATGTAGTATGGTGAATCGACAATATTCCATTGGAGAAGTGGATTAGGGCATATGACAACAGTTAACGTTAGGGCCACATGACAACAAATCTTATGGAATCAATGAACTCTGTCTTCAAAGGCACCTGAAACTTGCCTAACCGCTTTAGTGCAAGCAACATATTTCAGGCTAGGGACGCTGTTTGAGACCAGATGTTCCAAATGGAGTTCGGTGTCGTAATCTAGGCAGTTGTTCAGTGATGCATCAACGAAATTCATTAGACACGAAGCTGCCAAAGCTAACACACACGTGGTCACGATGTTTGACCGTATTAAAGGTTGGTACAGTGTTGTTGAGTCCATGAATCACAATGAGGGCATGCCGATGGGACAATACATAGTGGAACTAGATAGAGGTTGGTGTGACTGCGGAAAGTTCTAAGCCTTTCGTATGCCCTGCTCCCATGTCATTGCGACATGTTCAAAGGTTCGAAGGGATCTACCATACTTACTATCTGACGTTTACAAAGTCATAAGTCTATCCAATGTTTACACAATTAGTTTTTCAGTTGTTGCAAAAGAGGATTACTGGCCTGAATATCAAGGGGACATTCTCTGGTACAATGAAGTTATGTGAAGAAAGAAAAAGGATCGCCCAAACAGCACCCGTATTCGAACCGAAATGGATACGACGAACAAAATGGTTCGATTATGTAATTCATGTCGCCAGTCTGGTCACAATCGTACTAACTGTCCTAGTGTTGGAACAAGCACAACAAGATAATTTTACATGTACCTCTTTTGCTTTAAATTAAAAACAATATTTATTTCATATGATAACTTTGTGAGGAAATACCATCACAAACAAATACAACACACAAGCAACACATAAACAACAACACAACAAACTACAACAAATAAAATACCATTATTATAACTAAGCGATTACAAACATCAAAATAATTTTGAACATATTATACATCATCCTGTGAACGTCTCTGTCAGTCTTAATATCCACCCATTCACGCACTTCTCCATTTTTGTTGAACGTGGACTCAAGCCATTGAATTCTTCTAATCCTTTCACCATATGTAATTTCTCCATCTATCAATGGTTCAACGTCCGATTAAGACGTTAAACGGATCTATATTCCAAAGTCGAATCTTTATCGGAGGCGTAACTGCTGAAAAGATTAAATCGAAATTTCTCTTGTGAATGTATTCATACATGATTAAAGAAAACAAAATTGAAGGAGATTGAAGCAATTGAAGGAAAATAGAAGGATGGTAAGAAGTTGTGTGAAATAATATGGGAGATGCGCATGTGGTATTTATAGAAGAACGAAAGCATGCATGCACCAATGCACTAGACTTCACACACACATAACACACAACACATGCATGTGGCACATACACACATGCACACATGCATGCACCAATGCATGTGGCGCCTACATGCATTGGTTATGCATGCATGCGCCAAGGTTCTGGGCGCCTCCTTTGATGTTTAGTTGGATGTGCCAGTTCAACTGACGCATAACTAGGAAAAAGTAGTTATTATTATTTTTTTGAAAAACAAATTATTTAGGTATTTAAATTGAAAATACCGGTTATTTTGAAAAAAATCCAAATATACAAGAATTATTAAATCATACAAGATAATTACGTCTACTAAGATGAACCCCTAAAAAGATGTTAGCGAAAATGGTACTTTAAAACTTTGAGATAAATATATCATAAAAATACGACTAATTAAAAGTAACAAAATTACATATGTTGTCTATCATTCTAAAAGATCTTGTAACATTTATTCTTTAAAAACAAGAAATTTTAGAGTTTAAAACCCTAAAATTCTACTATAAAACATATAATATAATGTAGGTCAATCTATTATAATTTAAAATCTCATAACTTAAAACTTGCAGATAAATATTTTGTAAATACAATTACTTTTACCATAAAAATCATAATCAACCATATTATTATTAGGATATTTTATAAATATATATATATATATATATATATATATAATATATATATATATATATATATATATATATATATATATATATATATATATATATATATATATAGAGAGAGAGAGAGAGAGAGAGAAATTAATTACTATGCACTGTCAGTATAAAAAAATTTAGATAATCGATTCATCACCATCACCCGTTTGCATTATTTCATAGATTTTTAAAATAAAAGTCAAATTTGTTTCAACATCCAACGACTAAGAGAGAGAGAAAGAGAGAGAGATTAATTATCAGTGTAAAAAGTTTTACACAATCGATTCATCACCATCGCCCATTTGCATTATTTTATAGATTTTTAAAATAAAAAACAAACTTGTTTCAACATCAAACGACTATGTTTAACTGACAGTATAAAATTTTTTTACACTATATCAGTGTATTTCAATTAAATCCATATATATATATATATATATATATATATATATATATATATATATATATATATATATATATATATATATATATATATATATATATATATATATATATATTGATTATTTTTCGACAATTTTAAAGGAGATCGGATTCTCTAAATAAATTGGAGTTGACTAGAGTGTGCAAGTTAGGCAAAGGATCATCCCATCACCCATTCCTTGAATAATTTTTTGTTGATATTTAATATTAACATTTCTTGTATCTAACTCAACCCTCGTTAAAGAAGAGCAGTTGGATCTTTCTTATCACAAGAGATGGAGGTTCATAATTTTTGTATAGCCTCCATTATTATTATCAGAAATATTAATACTATTGCTACCTAAGGAAGGTGAGCTCCATTATTTATTAATAATGAACAATGTATTATAGCCCACTCTCAAGTAATAATTTATTAGAAAATGAAGAAGAAATTGGAATATTGAATTAGGTTTAAGCGGCAATATAGGCCCAATGTTAACCACGTGGCAGACAGCATCACCTATCCCTTTCCTTCCATGTAGGTCCCAATCCTTAAACTCTTATATATTGCCCCACCTTATATATCACATGGGACCATCATCCTCACCCTTTTTTCTCGTTCATTTTCTATTTTATTGAACTAAATAATTCTACTACTTAGTTCTAATTAATTAAATAAAAAAATTATAATAATAGTAATAATTATTTAATAACTCAAATTTCAAATATTTCATATACTACCCCGAGATGGTCAACCTAGCCTCTGCATCTATCTGTATACTGTCTCTATCAATAATCCAGTTGGGTCAACTTATTGAACCTTCGGACCCACCTTCACTCTCTTCTTTTCCCTTTATATACGAAAAAACCAAAACCAAACACCAACGTAGTAACCATTTCATAAACAACACCATACCTTGTATAACACATTACATCATTAAATCATCAATCACCAATGGAAGAACCCACATTTCTGTTCCCACCACCAGACTCAGACCTCGACCTCAGTTTCACCAGCACCACCACTGACCGGACATTCACCTCCTCCAGCGCTCGCACCAGCTTAGCCCGCACAAGCAGTCTCGCTCTCAGCTTTAACGATCGTCTCTCAACCGCCTCAGCCGCTGCCGGAGATACCGTTTCCTCCGCAATCATACGACGTCCTCACCGTAGCTCTGACCCTAACTGGACTGCAATCAAGGCCGCAACAAATCTGTCCTCCGACGGCCGTCTCCACCTCCGTCATTTAAAGCTGCTCCGCCACCTTGGCTCCGGAGATCTCGGCCGTGTTTTCCTCTGCCGTCTACGTGACTACGATGGTGCAAATTTCGCACTTAAAGTTGTTGATAAAGACCTTCTCACTCTTAAGAAATCCACTCACGCGGAAACAGAAGCAGAGATCCTTCACGCGCTCGATCATCCTTTTCTCCCCACGCTCTACGCGCGTATCGACGTTTCTCACTACACCTGCCTCTTAATCGACTACTGCCCCGGCGGAGACCTCCACTCTCTCCTCCGCAAACAACCGGGAAACCGCTTTACACTCTCCGCAGCTCGTTTCTTCGCCGCCGAGATCCTCGTCGCACTCGAATATCTCCACGCGCTCGGCGTCGTCTACCGCGATTTAAAACCCGAGAACGTGCTTATACGTGAAGACGGACACGTCATGCTTTCAGATTTTGATCTCTGCTATAAAGCTGACGTGTCACCCACATTTGAATTTTCAACCAATCATAAACTTCACGTGGATCCCACTCACGGTTGTTTCAGTTATAACAGATCAAAATCACGAGAGAGTGTAACCGCTGAGTTTGTTGCGGAACCAACAACGGCGTTTTCACGGTCGTGCGTCGGAACTCACGAGTATTTAGCGCCGGAGCTTGTTTCTGGTAACGGTCACGGTAACGGCGTGGATTGGTGGGCGTTTGGTGTTTTTATTTACGAGCTTTTATACGGAACGACGCCGTTTAAGGGGTGTAACAAAGAGAGCACGCTGCGCAATATAGCATCTAACAAGGACGTGAAGTTCCACGTGGCGGAGAATGAGGAGGTGGGAATGGTGGGAGCGAGGGACTTGATAGAGAAGTTGTTAGTAAAAGATCCGAGAAGGAGGCTAGGATGCGCCAGAGGTGCAACGGATATTAAACGGCACCCTTTTTTTGATGGGATTAAGTGGCCTTTGATTAGGACTTATAAGGCACCTGAAGTTAAGGGACTATTGAGGAGGAAAAAATCAGAATCGAGTTTGAGTCATTTGAGTAGTAAGAGGAAGAGAGGGTGGTGGAAGAGACTTGGATGTGTGTTGAGAAATAAAGGAGCTAGATTTGATTTACTTTCGAATTATAGTAATAATAATCATTATTATTCTTATGTTAATAATAGTAAGGTTAGGTAAATGCTATTGAGCATTGGTAGTATTGTTTACATTTTGAAGTTTGAAGGGTTACATTCAACCTATAGGATAGTTAATAGTGTGACCTTAGAGTTTTCAGTTTTTGGAGTGTGTAGTTTTTTCACGTACAATACAGATTCACAGTTTGTATATGAATGATGAATCAGAATATTTATATAAACTAGCGATTCATGTTTGCCTTAGTTTTTCTCTCAGGCTATTTTTGAAGGTTGAAGTTGATGAATTCTTTTTACCAACTCTACAAATCACGAGACGTTATGATCATCATCATGATAATAAAGGCTATGAACTTTCTTGGCTATTGTGTGTAATGATTTTGTTTTGCCTTCAAGTTATGAACTTTCTTGCTGTAAGAAAACAAAATCAGGAGTATGCTCAAAAATAATAAAAGCTCCTTTATGATCTATGGTGGATTGATGTTAGGAAATCCGTCAAATTTTCAATAACAATGAATTTTACACTTTTAGGCAGCACTTGAGGGTATATTTTCTTAGAAGAAAACTATCAAGATAACTAATATAAATTGAGTTTGGAGGCATTAATATTCATGTTTCTTGTTTTTATTGCCTAATGAGTAGCAATTGAGTCGCTATCTCAATAGTAAAAAGCAATCATGGAGGCTGTCAATAGGAGGCCTTCTAGCATTCAAAGAAGGGAGCGACATTCAAAGAAGGGAGCGAGATTCTGCACCAAATACAATTCTGGTGGAATAAAGATTGAAAAGTGAGAATCAAGTATATTGATAAAGTATATTGATAGAGAAGTCAATTGTTGTATAGATACTATGGTGTCTTCATCATGATATTTGGTTTGAAGATTTATCATGATTATCCTAACGATTTTGTTGGTAACTCGATGTATATTCAGGAATTTCCGAGATCGAGTTGTTGAGGTCGAGTATGAGGGAACAATCATGCTGAGCTGCATAAATATGAACAAGTCGAATCACAATCAAAGGGAGTGTTGATATATGATATAAACAGGTTGGTCTCAGTGCCATAAGAGCACTGGTAAACGACATGAGCAGGCCGAACCCGATCTCTTGAGGATGTTAGAAGACGACATGAACAATCACACATAATGGTTACAAGATAGATCCATGATTGCATAAGAGTTACAAAAAATGATGGATGAGACATTGCATGATAGTTAGAGAGGACATTAGACGTTATCAAATACCACTTAAATACGGATTCCGAAGGGACATTTCTTAAATGGCCTTTGGTAGCATGACAAGTATAAAAAGGACTTCTCATCGAGGAAGAAAGAAAGACAACAAATACCCCTACAGGCAAGACGATTGTGATCTCACATGACTTGCCTCAGGGAGATTAACCAAATAATGTTTATCTATCACATTTGGCATCCACCGTGGAGCCTCGATAAAACTCAGACCTCAAAAAACAATATATTTCACCATAACAATACGATGTCTGAATCATCTCCTAGTAAGAGTGAACCCACGCCCCACCAGACATGGCACAACTCCTAACAATAATGGAGAATATATGCCAATAAAATGAATCTTTGTAGGAAAGTGTCCACACACTACAGTAGTCACAAAACACTAAGGAAGATGAAGAGGCGGAGGAGCTTCTTGATCCTCAACCTCTTTCAGAGGTAATTTGGGGCGATCGAGTCCCAGAAAACTTCAAACTACCACCTTTTCCGTTCTTTGATAGCAAAAGTGATCCTCAAGAGCACATAATATCAATTAACAATCAAGTGACAATCTGACTCCTTGAAATGCAAGCTTATGGAACATTTAAAGACGTGGCATTGCGTTGGTATGTGAGTTTGCCCAGATTATTAATTGCCAGTTACCAGGATCTAACCAGGAAGATGGTGCAACATTTCTCCGCCAATAAACATAGAAAAATGACTACCACCAGCTTGTTTAACGTCCATCAGGGTCCCTCCGAATCCCTAAGAGAATATATGGCACAGTTCAATGAAGAGACTATAAAAGTCTCCCATCCAAATCATGAGATGTTCGTGGGAGCCTTCTAAAAAGGCTTAAAGGCCGACCATTTCAATGAATCGTTGCCACAAAAGCCAATCACCAGCATGGAAGAAGTAATGAACAAAGCATAATGTTATATCAAGGGGGAGGCAAGAAACATGGAGAAAATGTCACAAGATTATAAAGAAAAGACATAATCTAGGCATGACAGATCCATACCTAGGAAAGAACATCATAAGCAGGGGTCGAGGGAAAGGTCGTAGATAAAACCTTCCCGGATGCCGTATGATAACTTCAATGAGAACTTTACCCCATTCAATGCAAAACATGTTGATATTCTGCGAGAAATATATCATCTCAAGATAATACTGGAGCCTACTCGTCCCAAGAGGGTCAATGTTATGCTAGGGAAAGATGGGGAAGCATGGTGCGCCTATCATCGCCTGGGAGGCCATCTAATTGAAGATTTTTATCAGTTAAAGATAGAGACTAAGACCTTAATCCAAAGAGTTTGATTGTTGTCTTAAATTAAGGAGATAGAAGGAGCATCATGAAAGACAAGTCCTTCTAAGAGATAATCAAATTGGGAGAACCTCTCTGCCAAGAAGGGAAAAACACCAAAGAAGTGCGTGAGACCCGGATGGCCCGTCACACACTCAACAGAATATCGGGAGGTTTCACTGGTGGGGGAGAAACCAACTTGGCCAAAAAAAGATGCGCTTGATCGGTAATGCACGTGTCACGGAATCCGTTTTCAGAAAAGGAAGAAAGACTTGTCGTTTTCGGTTTTTCAAGATAGGATTCAGAAGGGGTATTGGCGCGTGAGAATGACCCAATGGTCATAAAAGTACAGATTCATGATTGGAGTGTCAAGCGGTGTTTATCGATCCGGGAAGCTCAATCGACATACTATATTGGGATGCTTTCAAAGGCATGAACTTGGATACATCCGAGTTGTTACCCTTCAAAGATACACTGGTTAGTTTCTCTAGAGAACAAGTCCAAGTTTTAGGGCACCTGCCTATCACGACCATCTTTGGAAGCGGAAGCAACGCCAAAGGCATCAAAGTGAGATGCCTCATAGTGAATGAATTGTCACCTTACAATATCATCATCGGAAGGCTGACGTTCAACGCTCTGGAGTATGCTCTATCTACTATTTATCTAACCATGAAGTATCCCCTAGAAGGTGGACAAGTAGGAATAATTAAAGGTGTTCAGGGACTAACTAGGAAATGCTACAAGGATAGTCTGAAATTAAAAAAGAAGACCCATCAGGATCCTCCAACAATGGAAAACACTTTGAAGGTGAACTTGGTGGACCTTGATCCTCGGGGGGATCTAACAAATGATAGCTCGACTCTTTGTTGATGCCAATCTCCTAAACACGTCAAAGGTTCTAGAATTTGTTGCTGCATGCCGAACTGCAATTTTACCCGGTCACTCCGGTGCATCTTCACAGTAGTGAACCAGATAATTGGTGTTTTTACTGTCTAAACTACATCATCATCATGGTTAACCTGATGATCAAGACCCATATATGGCCTCCAGATAAACTGTACAAGAATATGACATGATTAGATGATATGTAATTTGATGATTATTTTTAAAAATCAAAAGTAGCTATGCAACATGTGAAGCATGTGATAGGGTGCATGCATGTGAGATAGGTGTATGCGCCTAAGGCTAGGGAGCATGATTTGTTTAATACATGCATGGTCACATGTGCCAAGGCTAGTGGCGCATTCATGCCTTTTTATGCATACAAGCCATTGAAAATGGCGTCTGCCTTGGATTATTAGGACAAAGACATCTTGTTTGCGGCACATGCTTCTAGTGTTGGATTATTAGTGCAGAGATTCCTTGCAGGCGCATGCTTTGCATTGTCTTGTCTCTACATGGATTCTTTGCATTGCACTGTCTTGTCTTTGTAGATTAATTGTGTGATCAATACATACACCATCTCCCCTATTTAACTGCATGCGAATAACAGGTCAATGCATTCACCATCAATGCCCATACTGATTAGTACAAACACTAAATAGATCAATGTCTTACTCACCACATTACATGAGCAGTGCCTATACCGAAGGTGAAATATTTGAGCATCAACTATTTGGTTTTTGTTTTCGCAACACAGAAGTAACTCGATTTACAATAAATCGATGATCAAATTTTTCACATTTGAAACAAAGAATAGAAAATAAATTTCACTATAGTCGGGTGGGTCAAATCATCTATAAAAATTCGGTGTTGTTTGCAGACAACCAAATAAAGTTTTATCAGTTGAAGATTCGAGATGATGACGATGTTCATCATATGTTTGTCAGTTATGAACAATCTGGGTACAATGATACAAAGTCATATATATTACCACCACAACAACAAGTGTCTCAATTCATTGATCTGTCACAAGTGTTTTGTGAAACTGACGACGAACAAGCTGAAGTTAATGTTGTTGATGAGGAAGAAGAAGAAACCGAGTTATTGGTTGATTCAACGGTGAACGATGAACAAGAAGAGGATCCATTACCGACTAGTCATGTATATTGCCCACCTTAACACATGACAAGCTTGAATTTGGGTGCCGATGAACCTTTATCAAATATATTTTACAATTCTTATGTGCAAATTCAAGGATCATTGAAAGAAGGAGACACATTTCGCACAAAAGAAGATTGTGTAAAAGCTATTAAAAATATCACATAGAACTATAAGCTGATTATAGAGTTGATAGAACTAATGCAATAAGGTACAATATTTATTATCGAAATGAGCGATGCCTTTTCCGGTTGTCAGCTTCTTACCGGAAGAGGAGTGATTCTTGGGAGATTGGATCCATGGGTCTAGTTCACACATGCATACTCACGAACCCAATGCAAGACCATCGCAAACTTAACTCTCAGATAATATGCGATGGAATTTTGTCTGTCATTAGCGATAATCCACCGTTAAAGGTGAGTACAATAATCTCGCATATTGTAACACAATACAATTATACTCCATCATACATGAAGGCTTGAATAACTATGACAAAAGCGGTTGAAAAAGTGTATGGCAATTGGGAGGAGTCTTACAAACAACGTTCAAAATACTTGGTGGCTCTTAAACAGTATGCTCCAGGGACTATTGTCAAGTTGGAAACCTTGCCGGTGTATACCCCAGACGGGACTTGTGCTATTGGAAATGGAATATTCCACCATCTCTTCTGGGCGTATCAACCATGCATCAAAGGTTTTGCTTTATCTAAACCTATTATACAAATTGATGGTACATGGTTGTATAGAAATATAAAGGAACGCTATTGATGGCAGTGGCACAAGATGGTAACAACAACATTTTTCCAATCTCCTTTGCCCTAGCTGAAGGGGAGACTGCTGAGGGATGAAGTTTTTTCCTAAAAAATCTCTGATTGCACATTGCTCCTCAACCTAACTTATGTTTGATCTCTGACCGACACCCTTCAATAGTGAGTGCCTACAAAAACATTGATAATGGCTGGCAGGATCCTCCGTCGACCCATGTCTACTGCATTAGACATATCGCTCAAAATTGTATGTGGGAGATCAAAGACAAAACGTTGCGGAAGAAGGTTGTCAACGCAGGTTATGCAATAACAGAACCTTATTTCAAACACTACCGCAAAGACATCAGATTGTCAAACGCAAATGCAGTACGGTGGATCGACAATATTCTATTGGAGAAATGGACTAGGGCATTTGACAACGGTCAACGTTGAGGCCACGTGACAATAAAACTTGTGGAATGAATGAACTTTGTCTTCAAAGGCATCTGAAACCCACCTATAACCGCTTTAGTGCAACCAACATATTTCAGGCTAAAGGCACTGTTTGAGACTAGATGTTCCAAATGGAGTTCAATGTTACAGTTTGGAAAGTTTTTTAGTGATGCTTCAATGAAATTCATTAGACATGAAACTGCCAAAGCTAACACACACGTAGTCACGGTGTTTGACCTTAAGGTTGGTACAATGTTGCTGAGTCCATGAATCACAATGAAGGCATGTCAATGGGACAATATAGAGTGGAACTAGATAAAGGTTGGTGCGACTGTGGAAAGTTCCAAGTCTTTCATATGCCCTGCTCCCATGTTATTACAGCATGTTCAAAGGTTCAAAGAGATCCATCTTACTTACTATCTGACGTTTACAAAGTCTTAAGCCTATCCAATGTTTACAAAATTAGCTTTTTAGTTGTTGCAAAAGAGGATTACTGGCCTGAATATCAAGGTTTGGCACAATGAAGTTATGCGAAGAAAAAAAAGGGCGGCCTAAACAGCACCCGTATTCGAACCGAAATGGATACGGCGAACAAGATGGTTCGATTATGTAGTTCATGTCGCCAGCCCGATCAGAATCACAATAAGATAATTTTACATGTACCTCTTTTGCTTTATATTAAAAACAATATTTATTTCATATGATAACTTTGTGAGGAAATACCACCACAAACAAATACAACACATTTAACACATAAACAACAACACAATAGATTACAACAAATAAAATACCATTACTATAACTAAGAGATTACAACCATCAAAACAATTTTGAACATATTATACATCATCTTGTGAACGTCTCTGTCAGTCTTAATATCCATCCATTCACGCACTTCTCCATTTTGGTTGAACGTGGACTCAAGCCATTGAATTCTTCTAATCCTTTCACCATCTACAATTTCTCCATCTAACCAACGGTTCAACGTGCGATTAAGACGTTCAAACGAATATATATTCCAAAGTTGAATCTTTATCGGAGGCACGACGGTTGAAAAAATTAAATCGAAATTTCTCTTGTGAATGTATTCAGACATGGTTAAAGAACAAAAAATTGAAGGAGATTGAATAGAATGAAAGAAAATGGGGTTGGAGGGTAAGAAGTAGTTTGCAAAAATATGGGAGATGCGCATGTTATTTATAGATGAACCATGAAATGCATGCGCCAAAGCCCTATGCGCCACACACACATGAAAATGCATGCGCCAAATGCATGGGCGCACAAACTAAACCACACATGCATGCGCCAAGAGGCATGGCGCCTATGTGCAAAGCCATTGGGAGCATGCACCAGCTCCAATGATGCCTCCTCTCTAGGTTAATTAGATGCGCCAATTCAACTGACGCATCAATTAAAAATGTGGTTATTTTGATATTTTTTTGAATTTTGGTTATTTTGGTATTTTATTTAAAAATGTTGGTTATTTAAAAAAAATCCTATATCATATGCATTAGTGAATATTAAAATATACTCCAAATTATAATTTTTTTAAAAAATTGTATTTTAAAAGTTAATTTTTATAAAATACTATTTGAAATAGCATCGAAATTAAATAATTGTTTTAAAATTTTTGATATTTATAAAAATTTCAATAAAATAATAAAATAGTTAAAATTATTTAACTCAAATTTTTATTTAAACTTTTTATGAAAAATATTTTTATATTATTTTTTAAATAAAAATATGTTATATTACAAGAATTATTTAAAAAAAAAGCATATTAATTAAGAAATTACAATAGCCGAAGAGCTTTAAAAAAATTAACATGAAACACCTAAAAGTTCACAGTTTTCTGTGTTTCTATGAGAGATTGGAATAACAGAAGTGGGGGATATCTATTTTTGGTACAAGTGAAGTGATGATGCCATATTGACTGTGCTATTATCAACTACAACAGTGAAGATAACTGATAAAATTATTAATTATTTTCAAGGCTATTTTTATTTATTCCTATTCCAAATTTCCATATAGACTAAGTATATTTTCAAGCCAATTTTTTTATATTTTATCTACCCTCTCTTTCTCTTTAGTTATTTGTTTATTTTATGCTTAAAAATTATGTGTTTATTTATACAATTGTTTGTTTATTTTATGCTTAAAAAAATTATGTGTTTATTTATACAATTGTTTGTTTATTTATAGTAGTAATATTGACTTGAAGTTTCCATCTCTTATTAAAAAATTGTCTTGGAGTTATGAAATGAAACAATCTATACAACAAAATAATGTAAGTCTCATCAAATCGAAAGATCACTTCCCCAATACTCTTCATAAAATAGGAATTGTTTTTTTTTTCCTTATTTTTTTAAAAGTTTTTTCTTCATAAAATAGTTAACAAAAAATTAATTATTAAGAAAATGAGCAATTAATAAATCTAATTTTAAAGTCATTATATAGTCCTATTTATATTATCTACATTAAACTAATTATATTCCTAAGTCTATTTTTGTATTTTGTGTTGTTCTATGTGCTTAGTAGGTATATATATGATTTTGATCATGACAAAGGAGATCAAAATAAAATATAGTAAATATCATTAAGTGAAGAAGAAAGTTTGAGTTCAAGTATAAAAGCTAAAAGTTTTCTAATGATTAATCTAAAAAATTAAATGTTTAAGAATATCAACGACGAGAAACAAAAGTATGTTAAAAGCTCGCATTGTTATCTTGTGCTTTTCTGATTTATTCTTATACAAAAGTAATTTGTAATATTATGTGTGTTGCTATCACACATATACATATACATACAATGTTTTTTTAAACTTCATGTTTTACAAAATAACATTTTAGAATTTTTTGGATTGGGGCAAAAATTTTAAACCGTAGGTATAACCAATTAAGAAGTTCTTATAATCGATTATATAGTGAAATTCAGCTACTATTAATTATAATTCTTGTCTAATTTATTATGAGAAAAAAATACTATTGTTAATCGATTATGAAAGCCTTATAATAAATTATACTTCAAATTCAAATAAAATTTTCTTTTTTTCCATGTGATAATCAATTATGACCACACCATAAGCAACTATGGTTCGAAATTGAGTTTCTCTAAAGTTTCATTTCTCGTCTAAATTCTCAATTATAAAAGATGATTTTGCACTCTTTTAAAAACACATAACAATTCAAAATATTACTTTTCTCTTCAACTCTTTCTTTGCTCCACATTTTTCTAACACTCAAAAACTTGGATAAAATCTTAGTTTTATGCACATTTAGAAAGAGTCTTTGTGTAACTATTGATTTGACACTTTGATATGTTATTGTAAATTAAGGGAGATTTGTTCTCTTGAACCCTAATATAATATGAATGTTCGAGTTCTATCTGAGATGCTGTAAGACCCCAATTTTGACTCTAAGATCCCTCATGCTATCTTATCATATGCATTAGCGTTGGGATCACATATTGGCATCCTCATTATCCCTCATTCATTGGGTTTGCATTGGGAGAGATCACCAAGCACATTTGATTGTATCATACTTTTTATTTTATCATCTTTACTAACCAAAATACCAGAAATATGTCTTTGTATAAACTAACTCTTTTGTAGGTAGGAAATGTGCTCACATTTGATCTATCAAGCTCACATCTAGGGTTTAAGACCCTTAAGGCAAGAAGCTCAATCAAAAATTGGTTTACTATGGCTCTAAGCATCATATATGAATCCCCATGGTCTTCACATGCTATTTTGATCAAGAAATCACCAAGAGTTTGGAGTTGGTTTGCCTTGGAAACCCTAGTTCATCTGGGTATCTTGTGTAACTTCTTCAACAAGCTTCTTCATCAATTGATCAAATATTTCAAGGGATACTTCAAATTACATCATCTTATACATATATGATTCTCCATGAGTTCCAAAAGTTAATAGAATGGCAAGCTAACAAGTTAGTTCGTGGTGGTTGACCAGAGGAATTCATCTGATTAAAACTGGGTTCCCTAGATCCTATCTCCTACAATTTTTATCATATGAAAATGATCCCAAGATAAAAGTTACTCTAAATGACATTCCAAACAACTTTCATGTTGAGGTATAGAGCTCGTTTTTCTTGGAAAGTCATTTTTTATGGTGAACGATTATAGGTCATTTTGTCTAAACCCTAATTTGGAGGTCAACTTCCCAAGGCAATAACTTGCTCAATTTTATGAGATGAAAGATTTCCAAGTTACACAATTAAATTAAAAATGTCTACTTTAACTTTGATGTTTGGATGAATAGAAAATTCAACTTTTATGTGCATGTGAAATGAGGATACATTATAGGTCATTTTGGACCAATGCCATTGAACAAGTGATTTTCCTCAACTTTAAAAATGCATCCCTCCTTCATATTAAATCCAAATGAGGTCACATTTGTGACCATATTTAAGGGCTTTGAGAGAGATACAACTTTGATGAAGGAACCTTTTTCATTTGAAGCTCACATAAAAAGTTAGTCAGGTGGAATAAGTGAACATATGGCTTGGTACTTAGATTTTTTTTTTGATATGTTTGATTTTCCAAACTTCCACCTCAAAATTCATCATGATCCAAGCTTCAAAAGAAAACTTGTTCAACATGAAAGTTATTCCTCTTTATCTAACCTTTCCAAAAAGTCCAATTTCACCCCATTTGGATAAGATATGAGTGACCTGCACATGACTTGAACATTTGATCATCATTTGGCATAAGTGAGCTTGAAACTTTCATACACAATTGCATAGCTTTCCAACATGACTTCAGCAATGTTTGTACTTAATTATGGACCAGGAGGAGTGATTACATGGGCCTATCACACGCCCATGCACCCATGCAAAGTACATTGCTATTTTTGGATCTTTATTTCAGGTGTGCAAATATCAATCCATATGGATATAAATAGAACCCCTTGCCATCAGAATTAAGGACCCTGCACGCCAGCTTTGATTCCCAACCTTCAAACCCTCTTATTCAAAGGATAATCTTGAGAATTTCCAATGTTTTGAGATTCAAAACTCCAAGAGTCATGTGCCTTTTGTTCATCCAATTCCACTCCATCAAGTGTCCTGAGCAAGATCAATAGCAAGCAAGAGCAAGATCGATTGAATACAGACCTGCATTAAAGGTATTTTCCAAAAAAAAATCATCTCTTCGATTCTCACTCAATTCTCCATAATTCTTCATGATCTTTGGTTGTCTGAAGTCCTACCAATGTAGGCAACAAGATTGAGTTGCTTTGAGATCAAATCGAAGCAACTCAGATCATACACCTTAAAATTCAACTCCCTGTATCTTTTAATATACTTGGAGTTAGGAGAAATTGAGGCCAGATTCAAGCTCATGAGCATTTTTACTTTAAATTCATGTCCTTTTTAATTTTGGTGATGGTTGTGAGTGAACCAGTCCGGTGAAGCTCACCAGAGAAGGAGACCGGAGCTTTGGCTCCGACGGTGTGCTGACATTCATCTAAACCACATGATCCATTTCAAATGTTTTAATCTCGTGCCTTGATTTTGCATACCATCCCTGTAACTCTTTGAATTGTGTCCACCATGGAACGCACGCTAGCAGCCACTTGATCTGCCACCTTAATTAATGAGGGAGATCAAGTGGTCCACGTTTTTTCTGTTTTCTAATTTTTCATTTTATTTGGTTTATTTTCATTAATTCATATTAGTTTTAATATTGATCCAAAAAATATGAGAGTTTTACCAAAAAAATTTAAATAAATTCCTCTTTCATTTTCTGAATTAAAATTATTTTTTGGATCATTATTAATATTTTTTATGATTTAATTGTTTTTGTGTATATTTTTAATTGCTTAAAAATAGTTTTAAATTTCCAAAATTAATGATTTTTTTCTCCAAGGTCCTTTGACCTTGTTTGACCTATGATAAATCTCATGGCCATTTATTTGGTGTTTTGATGAGGTTTTAGGATTTTGACCAACCATACTTTAATTTAATGCATTATTTAATTGATTTTAATTGTTTAAATGCAAAATAAATTGTGTTGAGCTTTTGATATTGACTTGTTGAGTTTGATTTATGTTATTGGGCCTTGGTCAAAGTTGATTTGACTTTGTTGAGTTAAAATCATTGGATTTAGGGGATTGGTGAAATATACATTTCATCTCCCAAAATGAATGAATGATTTTAATTTGATAAAAGTACTCCTTTGACCAATTTGTGTTGATTCCATTTCCCCTCCTTCTTCATCTCAATCCTATTCTCTTCTCATTCATTTCATGGACCTATGATATCTCTATATCCTAAGGCTAGTTGATTGCAAAATCAACATAAGTGTGGATGAGATTAGGTCCATCCCTTTTGCATATTCTTTTTAAGTGTGATATGTTTTAGGAGTATGGTTCATAATACCATATCTCTAACATGCATTAACACTAAAATTTCTATTGTCCGACCTCAAATAGTTGTGACTTCTACATAAGTCCAATTACGATTGCTTAACATAGCGCTAAATTGTTGACACAAAAGGCATAACATTCTAGTAAGTGAGATTGTAAGTCTCCCCTCTTTCATGGTATTGTGTGGAAACTTGACCTTTTTTCCTTCCTTTGGAAGATGTCCTGGTTCAAGGATCCATGCTTGTGAATAGTGAGTTGAGTGTTCTCCAAAGAATGACTTAAACAAAAGCAAAAGCAATACTAACTTCTAATCAACTAACAACTAACATTTAATTTCAAGTCATTTACTTTTATGCACTTTAATTTTAAGTCTTTATTCATTTGCCATTATTCATACCATTCAACTTGTTTACTTTAATGTCATTTCACTTTGCTCATTTGAGCCTTATCTTGTGATTATATTGTGATTGTATATACTTGTTTGTGTTTGTGGTCTTTTGACCTTAATGTACATAATAATAATAAAAAACCTTAAAAGACATTTTGTGTGGACTGTTGGATTTGATCTAAGACATTGGACTTATAATTAGGCAACACTCCCTATGCAAAAGGACTTGGCCAATTCCAACATTCATGAAACCAAATGCTTGTGATCTAAGACTTCATCTGAAGAAAGTATTGTGATCCCATATGAGTTCATTTGGTACATGGTCTTATTGAAGCTGTTACTTTGAACATGTGCCTAGTGCCTATCTTTGAATTCATCTGATACATGGGAGATTATGAAGGAGATCACGAAGTTGCTAAGCTTGGATGTGGCTATCTTTATTTGATTCCTTGATCTTCATCTTGCTATTTGTGTATTGATATTGCTTGATTCTAAAGTCCAAGGAAAATTTGGGTTTCTATATGACATTCTTGTCTATTTGATTGCAGCCCATTGGTCAGATCTTTTCAACTCTTAACTTTTAAATTTTTGCTTAGGATTAGTCTCTTCATCTCTTCCCCACTTCTGTAATTTCAAATCTCTCCCCTCTTTCAAAATCTTCTTTGTTTGTGGTTTCTAAACTTAGACCATATTGCAAATTAGAAACTTTGACCTTATGCCATTGAATTTTTAAACTCTTTTCTTAATCAAACTTGTAAATGAACCTAACTATCCCTGACTTAAAATTTCAAAAGACAAAAAGAACTAACACTCATTCAAAATTTTTTAGGCCTTTTGTGCCTTTGTTAAACTTAAATTTTTGTTAAAAGCAATGCATCCACTTTGAAATTGTTACCACGAACTACGAGGTTTTGATCCCTCATTTTATGTTGGTACGTAGGCACAAGTCCGAAGGTCTTGTCAAACACAAAAATATAATTAATAAATTCTTTTCTCATCCCTACACTCTATTTATTGCAAACATCATTTTGTACAAAAACTCATATGCGCACAAGAAAGGGCTCCCTAGGAGTACCTAAGATATTTTGGGTGCTAACACCTTCCTTCTGTGTAACCAACCCCTTTACCTGTAATCTGTGGCATTTTATTAGTTTTGATTTGAAAACTTCTTATTTTTGGATTTTATTCGTACTTTTCCCTTTTTCCTTGGAAACAATAAAAACGCGGTGGCGACTCTAATTTAATTGATATCTAACTTATCCATAGTTTGATGGTCATGAATTTATCGCTACAGATACAATCTTTATTTAAGAAGGTTGGGTTGATCCTCTTATAAAAGCTCTATAATAGTATAACTCTAAAAAAAAATCTTAAAAATTGAAATAGATCGCGTGGTTTTAGAATGAACTATAGAATTTCTAATGTGCTTTTTCTCTATCGATTAATTTTTAAGTTCCATACCATGTATATTAAATTACTCTAACCGCCAACATTAGATGTTCGCGTGGCCTAATAAATAAACACACAAACTCTAAAGTATTAGAAGAATACACGTGGCTCGTAGTCACACAAAAACTTGATTGTTACAAGATTTTTTTGAGGGATTTCAAACTCCATTCTACAAGTCTAACATTTGATTACAATTATATGTCACAAATTGTATTAAAACTTTTTTTATTATAGAAACCATATATCTTCTACAAGCAACAACATAGGCTACTCCTTCATGTCGAAAATGAATTGTTGGATCAGAATGCCAAATTCTCATTGATATGTTATGTACCAACTAGTACTTATACAAGTAGACATAGAGTAGTAATTATTACTTGGGAAACAAGTAATGATGCAATTAACTCTTAACTAACTAACTAACCATTGCTTAACAAGAATATACAACAAACCTCAATTACTTTATCTTCTATAAAATAAATCAAATAACATTGGTTAATAAATCAAATAAATCAAATAACATTGATAAATGACTCAAGCTTCACTAGTTTAGTGAGAGTTTCATCCAAGTGGTCTCGAGTGTTGCAGTTCTTTAACTCAATGAATACATCCTTAGTCAGGTCCCCCTTATATATATATATATATATATATATATATATATATATATATATATATATATATATATATATATATATATATATATATATATATATATATATATATATATATAAAATAGGATTTCTTAATAGTTTGATTGAGGAACTATTGTCACAAAAGATGATTAGCCCTTGCTTTTGAGGCACTTTCACATGAGCCAACACATTTCTTAACCACACTTCTTGGCAAGAACATGAAGCAACATGTACAAATTCGGCTTCTGTTGTTGATAATGTGACTATTGATTGTTTCTTCGAGGACCATGAGATTGACCATGAACCTATCTTGAACACATTCCCAAAGGTGATTTTCCTGTCATCTTGTGCATAATCAGAGTCAGTCTATCCTAGCAACTGCAAGTTGTACCTATAGAAGAATAGCGATCCAAAACGCAGCGAAAATAAAAAATTTCTTGTTTAGTGATCCTTACGAATGGGCATGATCAGTGATAGAATCGTTACCTCTTGTGGCGATTGAAACCTTTGATGCATATCTAATGAGTGATCATGAATATTGAATAGTGACAACGCCTCTACTCAGTCCATACGAATGGATTTCTTCAATCTTAATGCTAACTGCTACGAATGAAGGCTTTGAGTGTGTGTGTGTGTGTGTGTGTGTGTGAGGGAGAGAGAGAGAGAGAGAGAGAGAGAGAGAGAGAGAGAAATGAAATTTCATATATATTAATGCTTCTGCACAAGGGTTCTATTTATAGAACCACTTGTGTGGGCTGTAAGCTAAAAATCCCACTTAAGTGTATGTGGCCCATATCTTATGATATACCAAAATCACTTAAGCACGTGGTACCTTACCATATTTCGTATTCTACTTAAGTGCACCTTACCTTACGATGTTCTACAATTCACTTAAGTGCACCGTACCTTACAGTGTTCCTTATTTACTCTATCTCTCATTAATCCGTCCTTTTGTGTGTGACCCTGTAGGCTCTCACGACATTGGTAATTATATTAAATCACGTATTTAACATAATAAACAGTGAGCGGTATCTAGCAACACATCACTGCTACCCAAGACACGAAAATGTCATGTGATATGACAAATCCTTTTGTGATACTACTTATGTGTACAATTACCTTTTTGCCCTTATGTCTATATTGAACATAAGGCATCAACCATGTCATCCTTGTCCAGTTCAATATTGGTCCCTTATACATTTATCATATTACGCAAGATGGGAAAATTCCATCTAGGTCACTCATGTCCCTTAGCATGCTTCGTGGAGTACCCATCAACTGTCTTTATGGTCATCCAGTTACAGACAATGTTTGATCAGCAATAAGGCACTCGACTCTACATCTAGGGTCCATAGTGGTTTCATATCGAAGGGTAATATACACCACTATCACCATGAGAATAACTTATGATACTTTGCATAACATTCTATATAGTATTCTCATAGCGGGTCAATCCAGTATAAATATTACTCTTAATATTCATGCCTATGTTTAAGACTTGATAACTCCTTATCCATGACCCATGAGATATGATCATCAATCTATATACATAATAGTCTTAATACTGTAATGTTATACCAATTTACAAAAAGATCGACTACGAATACTTTAAGAATAATGTCCTAATGTTTAATGGAATCTCATGATTAAGTCACAATTGATACATTAAACGGACTAGCTATTCTAGGGACTTTATTAAACAAACATAATAAAGAAAAGGCCTTTTATTATTAATAAATAATTCGATACAAGTATCGAAAGTATTGGCCTCTAGTGCTTACACCAACAATCTCCCACTAGCACTAGAGCCAATCAGGCATACCCATAATGCCCATAGATCTAGTATGGCCATCATGTTTCTACTACGCAAGAGGCTTTGTCAGTGGGTCAACAATATTGTCAAGTGTAGGTACTCTGCATATTTTCACATCTCCTCTATCTATTATCTCTCAAATGAGGTGATAATGCCTAAGTATGTGTTTGGATCGTTGGTGAGATCTAGGCTCCTTAGCTTATGCGATAGCACCGTTGTTATCACAATAGAGATCAATGGGATCCACAATGCTAGGAACTATGCCAAGTTCACTAATGAACTTTTTGATCCAAACAACTTTCTTTGCTGCACTTGAGGAAGCAATATACTCGGCCTCGATTGTAGAATCAACAATTGTATCTTGCTTTGAACGTTTCCAGCTCACAACGCCATCGTTTAAGCAAAACACATAACCAGATTACGATCTAAAGTCATCCTTATCTGTCTGGAAGCTAGCATCGGTGTATCCAATTACATCAAGCTCTTCCTGATCTCCATATATCAAGAATGAGTCCTTAGTCCTTCTCAAATAATTAAGGATATTCTTGACAGCTACCCAATGAGCATCACCGGGATCAGATTGGTACCTACTCATTGCACTTAAAGCATACGAGACATCTGATCGAGTACATAACATGGCATACATGTGTTGAAAGTATCTTTCGTGTCGGGTTTTTGTTATCGTATCCACAGGGATTGTAAGATATCACCGCCGTTCGATGGTTGTATTAATCGTAGCTCAATGTAACAATAGGATTTTGGTTTTAATCAAGTTATCTTGCATAAAAAGTAATAAATTGCGGTAAAAGTTATGGTTTGATTAAATGAGAAATATTGTCAAAGTTAGGTTTCAATGATCACTTTGCATGTATTTGCTCGGTCAACAATCTTATAAACTCCTTTAGATGATAAATAATTTCACAAAGTCCTCTCAATATGTTTCTCTCGAACACACATTGTGAGTTTTGCCATTTTGATCCATTGTTTCTCTCGAACACAATCTATCAAAATGACAACTTTTTGGTTCAACCTTATGGTGAACAAAATCATTCATTACTATCTCTAGCTAACAAACAAGTTTGGATGAAAACCTAGGTCAAGAGTCGGTAAACATCTCTCGATCATAAACCAACACAAAGAGTTTTAAATAGAAACAAAGTTTTCATCATATATTTACCATTAAAGAGTTTACATATGAGGATCCTTACATTTACACACAAAGCTAGTAATCACCTACATCTAACCTTGACAAATGGATGACTTAGCTACTCATTTTCATGGTAGCTTGGTCGGCAAGTAAGGAAAGAAGGTTGATCAACATCCAAGTCGGATAATCGAAGTTGGATGGGAATCCACCTTCTTTTTGTAGAAGATGGTTCTAAGATGAAGAGAAATGAAAATTAGGACATAAAAGATCCCCTCTAACAATGCTGTAAAATATCTCTCCAAAGTACAAAAGTGGAAAAAGTTGGTAAAAATGAGGTATGGTGCTCAAAAGTGGCACCTGCTACTTATAGACCACTGCTGGGCTGTCATGCTCGCTAGGCGAGCAGAATGGCTCGCCTAGCGAGGGTCTAATATGAGCACATAAGGCACCTGCGCCCAGAGAAACATGGTCTGCTGAACTGTCATGTTCGCCTAGCGAACATACCTTCGCCTAGCGAAGGACACGCTTCAACCTTCGCCCCAGCGAGGTTGAGAGGTTTTGCTACTGGAATACTCGCTGGGGACTCGCTAGAGCTTCGCCTAGCGAGTGAGTGCTGGCTGCGCTTTTCACCAAAACAGAACGAACTCGCTACCACCTTCGCCTTCAGCTCGCCTGGCGAATTTATTTGACAATTTACTGGAGCTTTTCGCCTGGAGCTCGCCTAGCGAAGCAGTGCTTCGTGTAACACCCCGATAAAAATAAGATAATTATTTAATTTAAGTTAATATTATATTTATTAATTTAATTAAATAATTGGAATTTTTGGATTATTATTATTATTATTATTGGAATAATAATTATTGGAAAATATATAAGTTGGAAATAAGGAAAAAAGAGTTTCATTTTTGGTAAAGAGGGTTTTACGTGAAAAGCAGAGAAGCGGCTGAAAAGAGGAAAAGGGCAAAGAGGCAGAGCAAGAGGAAGAAGGTTGGAGAAGAGAAAAGCTTGAAGCTTAAAGATTCGCCGGATTAACTCAGGTAAGGGGGGTTTATCGTTGTTTAATGGGTATTATGGGTTAACATGTAATGGGTAGTGATAAACCGTTGAATTGACCCTAATTGGGATGTTGAATGCTGAAAAATTGTGTTGGATAAGTTGTGTTAAAGCTGTAATTGAATCTGTATTTGTGTGAGATGTAATTTCCCGAACGTATAGCGTTTTACGGAATCGGAATCGGAGGTCCGGAAGTCCTCCAACGGCGGAAAATGCGGAGAATTCTGCATTCTGCTTCGTGTTAGCGCAGGAACAGCTTTCTGTCTTGCGTTAACCGGTTAACCCAGGGTGTTAACCGGTTAACACTGTTATGAACTGTGAAAATATTGCTGTTTTGCTTGCGTTAACCGGTTAACCCAGGGCGTTAACCGGTTAACACTGTTGTGGTTTCTGAGAAATTGCTGTTCTGTCTGCGTTAACCGGTTAACCCAGGGCGTTAACCGGTTAACACTGTTAAGTTTTGCCAGGAAGCGTGTTTTGGTCTGCGTTAACCGGTTAACCCAGGGCGTTAACCGGTTAACACTGTTGGAAATTGGAAAAATTAATATTTGAATAATGTGTGCATAATTGGTGTTTGGCCTATATTGGCGTATGATGTAATAGGGATTAATTCCCGCTGTTTTGAGCAGTATAGGTATTAGTGGAGTGTGCTAATACTGTGATTAATTATTTGACATGATATGACGTTTGATACATGTGCTGATGATGTGTGAAAATATGCATAATGTTGTGAATGTATATATTATGCATGTGTTGGTGAATGGACTGTTTTATGGCTTAGAGTGTGAGCATATGTCCATTGTGGATTGTTGTTAATGATGTTGCATTGCTAGGTGAATTAGCATGCATATTGTGGCCTTTATGGTGGTAGCTAATTCCCATGGTGAGGAATTAGTGAGTAAATCATTGTGGATTATTGTTGTTGATGTTTGCATGCTAGGTGATTAGCGTGCATAGCATGGCCCTTGGGGTGGTAGCTAATTCCCGTGGTGAGGAATTAGTGAGTGAGTCACTAGGTCTCAAATGAGTGGGACTAGTGGGCTTGGTAGCCGTATCTGGATTTGATCGGTGAGGTGAACTATATGTTCACGAATAGTCGGTACCGCATGCATGGAGTCTCATTGCATAATGTATGTATTGTGTATAATATGAATGGATGTGTTCCAATATTATACGTGTGTTTTGATGTTTATGTTGAGCATGATTATGATGTTTGAGTTGATGTGCCGTTACCGAATGTGTGATATGATTAGGGTGATTAATGTGTTATTTACTTAGCATTACATGATATTTTATAATGCTTATTATATCGATTGAGGAACTCACCCTTACAACTATTTTTCAGGTAACGAGCAGTGATTGAGTAGAAGCTAGTGCTTGGAGTCTAGTGTAGTCTCCTTAGTGGGTCATGCTCTGATAGATGTAACATCGGGACGGGATGTTTTACCTTGTTGAATAATTTTACATGTAATGTGTTACATGTTTTGCATGATTGATTTGATTTCTATCCGCTGCGTATTGTGCAAATGCTTTATGTTTTGAATTAATAAAAGAGCATGACAGTTATTTGGTGAATGGTGTGAAATGATTGTGTGACACCCTTAATTGCATAATTACTCTGATTGATATATTGCTATTTTAATTAAATATTTGGGTTATTTTAGAAGGGTGTTACACTTCGCCACAGCCTCGCCTAGCGAGCAGGCTGATGAAATGCTTGTATTCTTTGGTTCCTTTGCCAATTTTCTTGTGTCTTCATTTTCAATTAGTTCATGCCTTTTTCCTGCACAATAACACACAAATCAAAGCACCAAGCTTGTTTATCAATGTAATGCATTCCATGTAAAACAAATGTGGTTTTGACAATTTTAGCAAGGAAAAAGAGTGAAAGATGCCCACATATGATAGCTCAAATAAGCACTTTTGGGCATCTAACAACTCTCCCCAACTAGATTCTTGCTTGTCCTCAAGCAAAGTATGCCTCTTGAAGGACAAGAGGATTTGCTTTAAGAAACTGGTTTCTCCGAAGTTGGATAAACGGCTCAAACACAAGCGAAATCAGCAAATACAAGTTTCCAACGGTTCGAATAAAATAATACATAAGAACTAAAACTTAAATAGCAATGCAAAATATTTATCTATCTACAACAATACTATTCTGAATGAATCATCCTATCTCTCCTCTTCGAATAAGGAATGAAGATTTTACGCGTTTGCAACCGCGGGAATAATCTCACTCACTAACAAACAATGAAGAAATCAAATAGATTCATACAATGTCTAACAATTATAAATGGTACTGTGGAAGCATAAAGATCACTAAGGGCTTTTCGGTTGAAGCTTGGTTAGGTTAACAAACAAGGGTCATTTCTAAGGCCATTGAAACGAAAGTGCCGATGCAAAAGAGACATTCACAGTATTATTCACACTACTCGACTTTGTTTCATTTGTTTCTTATTTGAAACCTTCACAACACATATTCCACAACTCAATTTTTATTTTTTTCTTCCAAGCAAGCATTCATTTTCATTCTTTTTATTTTTGTTCTTTTCTTTCACATCATATATACAAAACAGATGTTTCTTTTCTATATTTTCTATACATATATTTTTCTATGCTTGCTCGGTTTTTCTTTTCTTTTTCAAGAGTTGTGGTACTTACCGATTCTTTTTCGTTCTCCCCAACTTATTTCTTACTCACCCTAAGTGAATGCTCTTAACTTTTTACGGCAAAAGAACAATAATCAAGATTTTCCGGGTTGTAAAAAAAAAAGATTTTTGAGATCTCGCTTTATTTCAAGCCGAGATTCAACTGTTTAAGCTCAAAGGGGTTAACAAATACTCTCTCTGCTCACAGGTAAGTTGTTTTTTGATGTAGTTGTGCTCAAAAGAAAACAAGTGCCTTGATCATTTCTAATTGCTTCCACAATTTCACAATAATAAAAGACAAAGCATGAATCTCATGAATCAACAAAACTTATTAGAATCCAGCATTTAAGTGTACAATGGAGGTTTCCTCACAATTTATGGTTTTAAGTTCTAGATGAAACATTCATTCAATTATGTTGCAAAAAGACAATATTCAATTTACCAAAAAGAGTAAAGTTCCTAATGCATTCTAAAATTCTAGCCGAAGGTAACCATGTACCTTAGCTTCATTCACTTGTTTATTCTTATCATTGCCATCCAAGCTCGGATGCACCTTCATTGGGTACTTCTTGAGGAGCAACCAATCTAGAAGGGTTTGCCACTCAATCAACCAAAAATTTATTAAACACACAAAATTAAAAACATAAATAATTAACATTAACTGAAAATATAAATTTGTTCATGGGGGACAAAACACCCCAATAGTACAACACCAAAATCAAGATACAAAATCCGAAAATACAAATAAAAATGACATAAAAACTAAAAAAAATACAAAAACTTAACCCACTAAGGGCTCAGGACTCCTCCTCGCTACCGGCATCAGAACCGGTAGCCTCATCATCAACATCATCATCATCAGCATCAGCGCCCACCCCCTCACTATACACTGGCGTGTCCACAGGCCAGTTGGCGTGAAGCAGAAACTGCTCACGCGTCATCAAAGCATGGGCACCACTTCCCTGCAGCTGCAATCGCTGCATAGAGTCGTGCATATCCAACATGGCTCTCTGGGATGCCGCCATCCATTCCAAACTGTAATTGCACACAGCTTGGACGTACGGATCAAGTCTAGGAGTAGAAGTACCGGGACCATCAGAAGCCCGAGTACTTCCTGAGGCTGCACTGCCACCGGTAGTCTTTGCTCTACAATATTTGGCCACATACCGATCATCGATAGGTGACGGGATCCTTACCTGACCCCGAGACGGAAGTCTCACCCTTGCCTGAACGCATAAACTCATGATCAAACACGGGAAAGCTAGGGGACAATTAACACGAGCCCCCGACTTAAGCCCGCTCTCAACCACGGACTTCAGCTCATTTGCGATGATCCTCGCCACATCGATCTCGATATTGGTGAGGATGGAATGGACCAAATGTGCCACTGGGATCGGCACAGTAGAGGTGTGGGATTTAGGCTGGATGTTGGTCAAAACCAAGAGCAGTATCAGCTGAGCCATGGGAGTCATGTCCTCCCGGTGATACCTCATTGGAACCCCAGATGGGTTCGGCTCAACAGATTTCCCAGGTAAAAGCAGGGCGGCAGTAATGGTAGGAACATCTTGGTGAAGCCTTAGGTCGGTGTGGTATTGGTCTCTCTGGTCATCTCCCAGCTGGAGCGATTCCCCAAGGATTCGGTTGATAGCATCCCGGTCAAATGGAATTGGACGCCCGGCCACTTTAGATACCCAAGTAAAGGGCTCGTCGTCGTCGGACAGTGCGTTAGCATAAAATTCACGCACTGTCGCTATGTCGTAATGCTCTAAGGGACTAATCAACCTATCCCATTTCTTCGCGTCAATCAACCCGGCGAAATTTCTGTAAGTGCCCTGTGGGTTGATCAGAAATCGCTTCTCTGGAAGTATCTTCCGCTTCTCCAGAGCGATGTATCTGGCGGCCTGCTTTGGGCCGACAAACTTGTCTTGGTCAAACTGGATAGGCACTGTCCGAGAAGTAGTCGCTCCCTTTCTTTTCTTACCCGCTCCAGACCTTGACTCCATTCTGCAAAATATAAGAGGAAACAACGCACACCAAACAAACAGATTAGACATCAAAGCATAATTTAAAAGACTGCCATGCTCGCTGCTGCTTCGCCTAGCGAAGTGGCAGCGAACGCTCGCCCCAGGCTCGCCTAGCGAGTGCTAGCGAACCTTACGGGTTTTGGGGTTTTTCAGCATGTTCAGAGATTTTCCCCCAAAACCCTTACTCAAAGGGTTCCAACATCAGAACCTAATGGTTTCTCAAGCCAATAATCGTTCTATGCTATTGGGGATTACCTAATTGCATGCAAAACCTAAAATAAAAATAAATCCCCAATTCGAAAACCTAAATTTCCAAAAATTGCAAACTCCAAAATACCACATGCAACCTCAATGTTTCCCATACCACACTCATCCTATTTGCCATTCAAATTGAAATTTAGAGTTCAAACAAAAAGAAAAATGTAGTAGGGTGTAGCGGTGTATTCGTCGCTATATGATCTATCGATTAAACCATAAGCTATGAGATACATTGAAATTTCGAGTCGCCACCGCACTTTTATTTATCCAAAGGATTGGCTAAAAAGCGAACAAAAGCCTAAGAAGTTTTACACGTAGAAAACTAATAAAAAGATCAGAGATTCTGGGTAAGGGGTAAATTACGCAATGGGAAGGTGTTAGGCACCCATCACGTCCTAGGTACTCCTAGGGAGCCCTTTTCACACTTGTTATGCTAAATTATTATTTGTTATGACAAAAAGATTGTGCAAACATGATTGGGATGGTGAGAAAAGAATATACATTTTTTATTGGGTTCGAACGGATGAACCCGTTGCCTACGTACCTTCCATCAAAGGTAAGGATCAGAACGCCGTAGTTCGGCTAAAAGATTTCCAAAAGTGAGTTGGGTTCAATTTTAAACACAAACCCTAGGTCTTACGTTATCCACGGGAGAAAACTCAACCTTATACAAACAACAACGTCCACCATGTGAGAACAGCTTCAACTTGCCAGAGAGGGGTTAACCCTATAATAGGCAAGGAAGGCTTACAATTCAATCACTAAAGACAGAAGGTGAGATTAATATCAACCACTAAGATAAATCAAACCTATAGCTCATGTATGAAAAGATTAATGGACAAAGCCAAAACAAGTGAATGAGTGAAGTTACTGATTATGATTATGAAAATGGAGTCAAAGTATAATTAAGATCAATTCAAATAAGTATTATGAAATGGAGTTTTGAAAAAGGGTCAAGGACTTGAGTCCAGGTTTTTTAAGTTAGAAAACATGAAGATGTTTGCACAACACTTATGTCAAGTTTAAAAGATAAAGTGTGAAAAGGTTTAGGACATAATGAATGATGAAAGGATGGAGATGGATAGTAAAACTTCTTAGAAGGTTCACTTCTTGAAATCATATAGCAGATGATTCAAGTGTGTCCTTTGGAATAGCAATTAATAATAACAAACAAACAAAGCAAGCAAAAGCGGATATCGGATGCCAATCAATGGTCTTATACCAATCTCCTAAAACAAAATGGGATATCAGATGCCACTCAATGGTCTTACACTAATCTCCACAGGCAAAGAAATAAAAGCGGATACCAGATACCAATAGATGGATTTACACCAGTCTCCTAAAATAGAACAGGATATCAGATGCCACTCAATGGACTTACACCAACCTCCTCAAAAGAAAACAAAAATGAAACAGGGAAGTCAACTGCCAATCTATCTGGACTTAGGTTAACTCCACAGTATGGTCCTAGGAAATCCAATGCCACATCACAGGGGCTTACAATGGATCCTCACATACAAGAACAAAAGCAACAATATGATCACAGGAATGCAAATGCCAACTTACAGGGACTTATAATTGCAACCTCTCATACAAACAGATGAACAAACTATGATCACAGGAAAGCAGATGCCAACTTACAGGGACTTATAACTGCAACCTCACATACAACAGGTAAACAGAAGATATGAGTGACCAATGAGGTCTTACACTCTATCCTTCCATATCACAGGAGCAAATGCCAAAGCAATGGACTTACAATTGTCCTCAATGGGTAAACAACAATGATAGCATCACAAAAAGCAAATGAGATGATCATGCATTAATGGCAATTGATGATGATGATAAATGCATAGCATATAAGCAAACAAGTGCATATGAAGCAATCAATCAATCAATGGATATCAAACAGCACACTCTATAGCCAAACAATGGGGGCTCACACAAGAGGGTTTGACTTTAAAAGTTCACTGTAATGGGTAAAGGTCGCTCTTAACCTGGCCATTGAGGGGCTCAGGTGAAGCAGATGAAAAGGAGATGAGGGGTGTGCCTCATTGCTTCAATCTCATATCAGAGAGAGCATCAAAGAAAGTGTGGGAGTTCAGAAAGTAGGAACTCTCTCCACATTATTGACTCGATTAGATCTTGGGTA
This sequence comes from Lathyrus oleraceus, assembly GCF_024323335.1. Classification (NCBI taxonomy): domain Eukaryota; kingdom Viridiplantae; phylum Streptophyta; class Magnoliopsida; order Fabales; family Fabaceae; genus Lathyrus; species Lathyrus oleraceus. Next base: position 8,874,966 of record NC_066579.1, on the reverse strand, counting down.
TTTATCTCATTGCCTCAACCATGTAATGGGAGCAAGAGAGGACACACTGAATAGTGGGGGATAGATTGCTTATCCCTACCTTCCACCAATTGCCTTACTTGAAGGACTTTTCCTGCTTAGGACAAATTTAAACAAACACAGGCATTGCCTCTTAAGGAGGACTTCAGACAGTTTGCCCGGTCAAATAACAGACCGGGTCTCCAGACTACATGAAGAAGAAGTATTTATACCTCAAAGCAAATGCTAAAAAGCAAAGCAAGCAAGTTCAAAGAACTTAGGCAACTAAAGTACCTGAAAAAGTCAAACTCATTAGTAAACAAGTCAACAGTCAAAATCAAAAGAAAATGAACCAATAGTCAACCACAGAGGGACCAATTGTGCAAGGCACAAAGACTCAAGCATATGAGTCACCTACAAAACAAAAGTTAGCACAATATAAACAATTCAACTCAAGCACATTAGAATGATCCTCAAGGCATTGGTGCTTAACCTGAAACAGATGAACTCAACATAAGCTCAGAAGACCACTAGGACTAGCCTAGGGTCAAAGATGAAAGAACAAGTCAAGGCAGCAAGAAAAAGTCAACCCAAACCAAGTTTAATCATTCAAGAAGCATTCCCAATTGGATTCATAATTTTATCATGCATCATGGTCATTTCATATGCAAAAGGATGCAAAGCATGGCAAGAGAAGCATACAAAAGTCAACAGCAAAGACTTCATTCAAAAGTCAACTCAAACAATCTCAAAAATCATGAAATAAATCACACTCAATCCTAACATCTAACATGGTATACATGTAAAATTTCATGGCATTTGGATGAGAGGAAGGCAGTCAAATAAAATCATGAATTCAAATTAAATTCAAGTAAGCATGGTGAAAGTCAACAAACATGGGTCAACTTCAAAAAATCATATCAATTTGAAAACAGAAGAGAAATGAATGAGATTAACACCAATGCAAAGCTTGAGATGTCTAGTTATCACATATGAAATTTCATGATCATACAATAAGATTTAAGAATTTCACAAAAGATTTGGCAAGGCATAGCACAAAAAAGTCAACAAATGACCACATATGGAAGAAAATTCTCAATCAAATGGAAAACAGCAAGATTAATTCCAAGAAAATTCATACCTCAACTAGACATGTAAAGGATCATTCATGCAAAATTTCAAGTGATTTGGATGTAGGGAAGTGTGTGAACAAAAATTGTGAAAATGCATGATCATGGCATAGCACCAAATGTAACACATAACTTCAAAAAATCAAAACTCTCAATCCACAAATGATAAATGCACAAACTTTATATGGAAATGAAGGTCAAAGTGTCTAGTTTTACCACAAAAAATTTCAAAGGCAATGGATACAATATGAGAATTTCACAATTGAAATGGCACAATGTATCATTTTGGCATACATGTCAAGAAAATATTTATCATTTAAAATTCAGCCAACCAAAAATTAATTAAAAATCATGATTAAATAATAGACATCTTTGTGATCATCATGCAAAAAAAATCATAATTTTTGGAGTTGAAATGAAAGAGCAAATAATTGTGGAAGTTTGTGTAACAATTGGAGCAAAAATGAACAAAATGCATGGCAATGTTGGTCAACTAAGGAGTCAACGATGGCAGAGTTGGTAATATCCGCCTCACTTACTCAAAACGACACAGTTTTGGCCTACACAACGAAATGTTGTGATTGGCCAGTTCCCAACGAAACAGTACACGACCAATGGGGCTTCATGTTTCTGGGTTCATGCATACTTAGGGTTTGGCAACAACAGCAACACAACAAACTTGACTAGCATACAACAGCATTCATCATCATTTATCATTTAAATCGACAGCACGTGAACACAGCAACATTCAATAATCAAACCAACAAAATCATGAGAAAAAATCTGGACATGGTAAGTTTCGAAACAGCCAGCATTGACATATTCATCATCATCATGTTCATCAAAACAATAGCAAGCAACAGCATATAGCACCATCAAATGGATTTTTCCATGGCGAGTTCAAGACATCAACAGGATTGTAGCAGCATGGCTTGGCATTGCTCAATGTCAAAACAAAAATTCAACCATCACACAATCAACATAGCACTTAACAATGTTCACATAGCAACCAAACAGGTCTTGAGCAAAATCACTCAATAGCCAGGCATATGTACAGCATCATGCAGCTTTTAAACAACAGCACCAAACAAATTTTAAACAAAATTCAAGGACAAGCTGGGCAGAGTTAGGTTTCGAAACAGCATGGGATTTCATCATCAAACAGTATTTCAGCCTTCAGTTTCATCATCATGAAACAAAGTAGAGCAAGCAATCACAACAACAGGGTTTTAGCATAGCATGGTATAGCAGCACCACAAAAACTCTAACAGCATTTCACAGCATACAATCATGTAATAACAACAGCCCCCAGCCATATGGATTTATGGACAACTGAAAATAGCAAAACAGCAGCAGGATATGCATTGCAGTATGTGTTCATCAGCATCATATCAAACCAAACAACAACACATAGCAGCATATTCATCATTGTTATGTACTCATCATAACAGCAGCAGGCACATATTCATGTTGTCACCAATCATCAAAACAAAATGACTCGACCAAACCACACAAACAATATGGCATTGGGAAATGGTTAAGGTTTCAACAGCAGCAGGGCATGTGCAGCAACAACATGTATCATGTATTCTCATGCTTCCAACACAAACAACAGCACATAGCAGCATAGCATTGACAATATGTAGCAGCATGCAATCAACAGCAACATTCATCTTTATCATGTGCTCATCACGTTTAAAAAAAAAAATCATCAAACTAAAATCATACCAAGCAAAAGCACAACAGCAGGGCATAGCATCATGTAACATTGAACAAACACCAACAAACACGACAAACACGATGCAATGGATTTCTGAGCATGTTTATGGGATTTCAAACAGCAACATGGTTTCAGCAGCATGGCTTGGCATTCTCAAGCAATCAAAGCAATTGAAATCTCAACATAGCATACAAACAAACATGGCAATGATGAACATCTAAACAGCAAAACACCAATACAACATTCAGGCAAAATTCTGGACAGGACAAGTGGTTTTAGAAACAACAGCATTTTAACAAAAATCATGGTCATGACATATCATCATTTAGCAGCTTCAATCAACAGCAAACACACATAGACATGAGAATTCCGGCCAAGGAAGGTTTGGTATGAACAGCAGCAAACATCATCATCATGTTTCATCATACACAACAGCAAGCAACCAACAGGATATAGCACAAAACATATGGTTTTTTGGGTTCCAGCATAACAGCAACAGGGTTCAGCATGCACTCGAACAAAAAATATGAACAAAACACATCTAGTATCACCAACCAAGCAGGGCATATGAAACCATCATCATCTAACATCAACCATTCAACACAACAAAGCTTAATCGAACACATTTCTGGACAGGGTAATGTTCAACATGGACAGCATATATTCATCATCAATAATTCGAATTTTCAATGATATTTCCAGAAATTAAAAACACACACATAAAGATGCTCAGCATGGCAAGGTGAATGAGAAAACAACATCAATTTTCAACCAAACATGTTGTGTACCAGGAAACGAGCAAAACATCATATGAGCACCAAACTTATTTTTTCAGATTTCTTGGCCAAAACACAACCAAATTAAGCATGCTTTAGTTCTCTAGAGTCAGCATAAGAATACCTTTCAAAAGCATATTATAGCATGGTAAAAAGGGGAGGTCGATTTACTTACTTATTTTTGAAGAAAGTGTGAAGCAGTGTTGCTTTGGTGGATTTAAGGGCAAACAGATGATGATGATGCTTTGCAATGAAGGGTACTTGAGGTTGCTTGGCTCAAAGATGCAGGAAAATGTCCAATTTCGATTTCACCATGGTTGAATGCTTGGAGATGCAGAACAAAAGGAGGTGCTCCAGTTGACAAATGATGCTCAAAAGCACTCCCAAACAATGTTTAGATGATGGAGGAAGCAAGGGTTGCTCGTGTCTCTTGATGGTTGGGACAGAATTTTTCCAAATGCAAATTTGCAAGAAGAGAGTGAGAGTCTATTTTCTGTGTGGTGGCTGTCAAAATTAGGGTTCATTTGTGCAGAAACAAAGCTTTATATCATCTGTTTAACATCACTTAATTAAATGGTAAGCTTGTTTAGTGTAAATGCACTCATTTGCATTTTTGCTAATTATGTCCAAATGAAGTGGAGGTGTGTTTTTTGCTGAGAGTTTGGGCCTGCTACAAGCTGCTAGTGGCCAGCACAATTGCTGTTTTGTGTGCTGCAGACCTGCTGTACTTGATTTGCTCAAATGAGGTTATTTGCCTATTTCCAAGTTTTTGCATTTTAATACCAAATGGTGGTGTAAAGGTGGTATGATGATGGTTTAGGACTTTGAGCAAGTTTCAAATATGGTTTAAAGCATTTCCCAATTGGCCAAATCAAGAAAAAGTCAAAGGAACAAAAAGTCAAAGTTTGGTCAAACTTTGATTTTAAATGCAAAAGGTCCAAAAATGCCATTTTGAATGGTAAGGTTTTAGGTCATGAAATTTATATTTTTGGAAAGAGGATGAAAAATGTGGTTTGTAGGAAAAAACCCCACCAAATTTGGCCTTATGGTTTGAGAGATATGGCTTGTTGAAGTTCAAAAATTGATGAAAATGATTTGATCATATCTTGACAACCACACATGGGATTTTGATGTTCTTGGACTTTTTGAAAATGGGAGAACAAGATCTTCAACTTTCATGTTGGGCAAAAATTCATTTGGAGCTTGTATCATGATGTAAGTTTAAGATCAAGAAGTTTCCATTTTTGGCAGTTGAAATTACAGGTCCACTTTCTATTTCTGGAAATTTTCTGATTGACTTGATTTTCTTCCATGATGAGGTTGAACATGATAGATGAGGCTTATACAAGCATGAATGAACTCCTTCAGATCAATTCTATCCATCAAATTCTTGATTAAATCAACTGTTGACCAATTTTGACTTTTCTAGGGTTTTGGACTGATTGAACTTCTTCTGATGATTTCCAAACCCTAATTCCTTGAGAACTTGACTTCAAATGATGTCTCAAGTTGTTTGAACTTGTGATTATTGATCATGGTGCCCAAATTCTGCAAGAATGGCCACCATCCATTGCTTTGACTGACCAATGACTGATTTTGACCTAATTGCTGATGATTGCTTCAACTGCAAGCAAAAAGGTTAGACTGACAATATTTTTGTACTTTTTGAATGATAAACATATGAAAGCAAAGATATACAAATGCAAAGTATGCTTGGTGATCAAGAAACAAAACCCACAAGGCAAACTATCCACTAGGAGGGAAGCTAAGGCATGCAATGATCCTTGAGGTTATGATATGAATGATATGGGCCATGAGGGATCTTAGGGCCCAAAATTGGGGTCTTACAGATGCCCCTATTTAAGGTCATTCTAGCCGGAGAAGTGAAGTTTAGAAATCTTCATCTCGACGCGGTAGAATGGACTTAAATAACAGTAATGAGACAAATTTTGGTCCCTAAGAGACCTCATGATGCAGATGTATGTATGCAAAAGACACAAATTCTGTGGGGAATATGATTCACACAGAAGAAAAGACGATCCATCGGAGTAGTACACTCACCAGGAACAGAGACTCTAACAAGACTCTAATGGGGATAATAAAATAAAAGAAAAAGAAATGCGTGAACAAGACACGACTCCAAACTGGGGAAGATAAAACAGACATAACGTGAACAAGACACGACTCTGATTAAGAAAACAGAAAAACAGACTGGAGAGCTCACTGGGGAGTGAAGAACTCACACTGGGAAAAGAATTCCAAAGGAAAATAAATCCATTGGAGCAACACAAGCTGACTCCTGAGGAGAAGCAAAAGAAAACTTTACTAGGGAAGTAACAAAGGAATGAGATGTTACCGAGCATACGGGTAACAAACTCAGGAAAATCTGACTCCACAGGGGGACCGAGGTCATAATAGGGAGTAGAAAGGAGGGAACACCAAGGATACCGGTTACTGGGTATATAATAGGTGACCGACCAAGGCGTGAATTGGTATGTGTTCCAAAACACTCATCATCCTGAAGTGAGCGAAAGCAAAACTTGTTTATAGGATGGATATTCAATTCCACAAGGAAAATGAATCTTACTCTGAGGGGGAAACAACAAAAGATCGACTCAAGAGTGAACGAGATATAATATCCATTACCGTCAGAACGTGGATAGAATACTCAGATGAGACATATTATTCATTACCGGCAGACCGTGAATAATATACTCGAAAGGAAAATTATCCTGAACCGGTTACTGGGTTGTTTATAGGATAAGATCCGAAGACGTGAATTGGTTTTCACTTCCAAAACACTCATCATCCGCAAGGAGGGCTTGAAAAAGCAAATCGACTTACAGGATGGACATTCGAATCCACAACGGGAAAACGAATCTTACTCAAATGGGGACACAAACCCAAAGAGTGCATGAGATACAATATCCATTACCGGCAGACCGTGGATAAGAATACTCGCATGAGATATATTATCTATTACCGTCAGAACGTAGATAATAAACTCGCATGGTAAGAAACACCAGAGATACCGGTTACTGGGCATATAATAGGTGATCTACCGAAAACGTGAATTGGATTTCACTTCCAAAACACTCAGCATCCAGAACACAAACTGGTTAAAGGATGGCTATTCGATTCTACAAAGAATACGAATCTTGCTCAGTTGGGGAAAATCAACAAAGGATTCCAACTACAGAGCGCATGAGATATATTATTCATTACCGGCAGACCGTGAATAATATACTCGAAAGGAAAAAAAAAAACCAGAGATACCGGTTACTGGGTATATAATAGGTGACTATCCAAAAAGAGAGACAATCGATACCAAGCATCCGGGTAAACGAAAGACAACTCAAAGGGGTAAATTGCAAGCATCCGGCAATTATCCGACAACAAAGAAATATTCGACTCCGCAAAGGGAAATAACGAATCTTACTCGACTGGGGAAACACAAAAGGCTTCGACTGAAGAGTGCATGAGATATATTATTCATTACCGGCAGACCGTGAATAATACACTCGCATGGAAGACTATCCACAACCGGTTACTGGGTTAAAAAAGGATAAATCAACCGAACAGAAAGGCATCGGGATACCAAATTAGGTATATAATGATAACCAATCAAAAGGAGCAACAGACATTACCGACAAAAGGGTAAATGAAAGGCGAACTGCTGAGGATAAATTGCAAGCATCCGGCAATTATCGACAGAAGACTAGCTGGGGATACATTGATAAACAAACAATGATCCGGGGAACAAATCACTAGCATACGGTGAAAAGACCCACTGGGGATAAAATTGCTAGCATACGGCAATTATCCACAAAAGACTTGCTGAGTATATAAGTGCTGATCTGAGCAACTTACACAAGCAAAGGAAAATCAACATCAAGAACTAGATGAAGATAACCACAAAATTAGGGTTTACATCTACCGAATACGGGGTAGAAGACCAAAAAAAATTCTGCGTGGGGATAGAACAAATCACAAATCCGCACGGGAAACCAAAATAGGGTTTATAACAAACCACAAACTGCTGAAGAGCAGGAAAATAGGATTTACAACTACCGAGTATACGGGTAGAAAACCAAAAACTCTGGCTGGAGAATAAAAGGTGTATAACCACAAATTCTGTTAAGAAAGCCAGGAAAGATAGGACTTACAACTACCGGTTATGAGGGTAGAGGCCCAAAAACACTCCGCTGGGGAACAACCCACTGGGAAGCACAAGATATTTGACAAATAGCCGATTCGGGAATAATCCGAAAAGACAGACTAAATCAAGACACGTCCTAATGAGGATATAACTCAAATAGGAAAATCCATCCCAATATATGTGTTGGGAGGAAACGGAAGAAACCATCATCCACGAGGATATATCTCAGTGGGGAACTGCAGAAGGAAAAACAACATTTTCTGCTTATGGGGCTGACTCTAATGGAGAGATTTATAACACCCGACATCTGCTTAGGGAGATCTATAAAGAAGATCTGTATCACCATAGCAGGAGACAAGACAAACAAAAGATATATGGCAAGAAATGCAACATGAATATCTGAATGTTTTATGAATATGCATGAATATGCGTGATTTATGTTTGATGAATGCTGACGAAACAGACAATTCTAACACAAACAGGATACAGGAACCAAGCGTCCGGTATTATACTTCCAGGGAAATAAACCAGCTGGAAAGCCAATCTGCGGAGATCTACATGCTGAAAAGCAAAGATCTGCGGGTACTGCTGAAAAAGCGGAGAGTCAGAGATATCAGGGAATAACCCAATCAGGGTACAGAAAGTCACAACGGGCAAAACAGCCACCAAGACAAATCTGCAGGGGAACAAGAGAAATCCCAAAGTATATTTGCAGGGGATCCCAGTGTCAACTGTAAAACAAAGGGTGCATAAGCACGAATTGCTGTATAAGCAAATCCACACAAAACTCCGCTGGGGAACAACCCACTGAGGGAGAATGATATCATCCAAATAGAATCTAACTGCATAAGCAACTCTACTGGGGAAGACTGTCGGCTACTCTCTTGGGAACAAACCACTGAGGGAGGACAGATCAAACAAGTAGATTCTGGACCGAACCACTCCACTTGGGGAGAATATACAGCAAACTGATCACAACAAGTAGATTCTGCAATACAAGCCACTCTACTGGGGATCACAAACAGTCAGGAAATCAAATCCGTTCACTGGAGGCCAAAGCCATCATCCGACCATATCGGGGTTGAAAGAGTATTCAACAGGCGAAACTGCCACGACAAACAATCTGCAGACCAAGCTGAGGAAAAGATGGTTGCAATACTGGGATGTCAACCCAAATCAAACACTGAGTAGGAAAATAAATCCTGCTTTGCTGGAGAGAAATAACTCTGATGGAGAGATAACAACAATTCCGCAGACGACTTCGCCGGGGAGAGGTAAAGTACCGGGTATCAAACCACTGACTTACCGAGTCTTCAAAAGAAAACAAACGTGCTGAGGAAACAAACAAATCCTGCTGGCACACTGCATGGGGAAAAGCGGTAACAACTCCACTTGCAACCCTGGTGGGGGTACTAATAACAGCTCTACTCGCGACTCCGAGGGGAGTATCAGACAATCAGTTATGCTTATGACTGTGCTGAGGAGACAAATAAAGTCTGGGGCATACGACCCACTGGAGAGAGTGACGGGGCACCAGGATGACAAACCATCAACCGCCGAAACTTCACAAGAAAATACCCATGCTGGGGGAAACTGCTGCTGGAGAAACGAAGTCTTCAACAACAAATCTGCGACTGTACTGGGGAACAACCCCAACAACAACTTTGTTTGAGGAACAACCTCAACAAAGATCTGAAGAAAGAAGATACCACCAAACCAGGAATATGAACAAATGTCTTACCTGTTGGAGATCATGCCACCCTCGGGAGAGCACTGAGATATTCTTGAGTATCCTTTCAATCTTGTGAATGTTCACTTTGTTTAAAACAAAAATTTTGAAAAATTGATTTGTTTAAAACAATGACATTTTATCAATTTAAAACATGCAAAACATTTGTTGAATTGAAACAAATAAGAGTGCAAATAATTGGATAAAAAGCTCAAATTGATTTGATGGAATGGTAGTCTGCAAATGGCAAGACTCCATAGATCTGTACAAATTTGAAATCAGTGATATATATTGGAAGAGGGCTACATTGAACATAATGATCCTTTCTCTACCAATTTGAATCTCGATGTATCCGAAGCTTCAGTTGACGACGAATCGAGAATCTTCTGACGAAATGACGACTGATGAACCAGAAAGTCTTGTCAGGATGCAGTTACTTGCCAAATCCCTAATTTTTGCCTAGATTGCCCCAGAGTGAGGTACTCAATCTAGCGGGATGCAAATATATCACTTTTTTTCAAGTCTCTAATTTTTGCCTGAATTACCCTTGCGGGTTCTCCACCGAGACGCTCATTTTTGCCTAAGCCGCCCTTTCGGGTTTTCAACTTAGCGAGCAATTCTGTTTTTTTCATTTGTTTTTTTTTCATTTGCATATTTTTTTTTTTTTTTTTTTAGGCAAAGTATCTCTTAACTGCATCTGAATTCACAGGACGAGTGAAATCCTCCCCATCCATTGTTGTAAGCATCAAAGCTCCGCCTGAAAAGGCTCTCTTAACAACATATGGACCCTCGTAGTTTGGAGTCCACTTGCCCCTGGAATCGGGCGCGAAAGACAAAACTTTCTTGAGCACAAGGTCACCTTCTCGGAACACACGAGGCTTGACCTTCTTGTCGAATGCTTTCTTCATTCTTTGCTGATACAACTGACCATGGCACATGGCAGTTAATCTTCTCTTCGATCAAATTCAACTGGTCATAACGACTCTGAATCCATTCAGCATCAGTCAACTTGGCTTCCATCAAGACTCGCATTGATGGGATCTCCACCTCTACTGGGAGAACGGCTTCCATGCCATAAACAAGAGAGAAAGGGGTTGCCCCTGTTGAAGTGCGTACAGACGTACGATATCCATGCAAAGCAAATGGCAGCATCTCATGCCAATCTTTGTACGTGACAGTCATCTTCTGGATAATTCTCTTGATATTCTTGTTAGCAGCTTCAACAGCCCCATTCATCTTAGGTCTGTAAGGAGAGGAATTATGGTGTGCAATCTTGAATTCAGCGCACAACTCATCCATCATCTTGTTGTTCAGATTGGATCCATTATCAGTAATGATCCTCTCTGGCACACCATAACGGCAAATCAGCTGATTCTTGATAAACTTCACAACCACCTGTCTGGTTACATTCGCGTACGAAGCGGCTTCAACCCATTTGGTGAAGTAATCAATTGCTACGAGAATAAACCGATGTCCATTGGACGCTTTCGGCTCAATCATACCGATCATGTCGATTCCCCACATAGAGAAAGGCCATGGTGATGAAATCACATTCAGGAGTGTCGGAGGAATATGAATCTTATCCGCATAAATTTGACACTTGTGACATTTCTTCACATACTTGCAACAGTCAGACTCCATTGTCAGCCAATAGTAGCCTGCTCTCAACATCTTCTTAGCCATGGCATGTCCATTGGAATGAGTACCAAATGAACCCTCATGGACCTCAGTCATCAACAGGTTTGCTTCGTGTCTATCCACGCATCTGAGCAAAACCATATCAAAATTTCTCTTGTACAGCACTTCACCACTGAGGTAGAAACTGCCTGACAACCTTCTCAAAGTTTTCCTATCTTTCACAGATGCCCCAGGCGGGTAGACCTGGTTCTGGAGGAAATTCTTGATATCAAAATACCAAGGCTTGTCATCTTTCACTTCTTCGATTGCAAATATGTGAGCGGGTCTGTCCAAGCGCATCACAGTAATATTGGGAACATCATTCCACCATCTGACAACTATCATGGAAGCAAGCGTAGCAAGGGCATCTGCCATCCGATTATCCTCTCGAGGAATATGATAAAATTCAACTTCTGTGAAGAAAGTTGAAATTCTCCTTGCATAATCTCTGTATGGGATGAGACCTGGTTGATTTGTCTCCCATTCACCTTTGATCTGATTGACAACCAAAGCTGAATCACCATAGACATCAAGATACTTGATTCTCAAATCAATGCATTCTTCAAGTCCCATAATACAGGCTTCATACTCCGCCATATTATTCGTGCATTTGAAGGTTAGCCTTGCTGTAAATGGAATGTGCGAACCCTGGGGATTAACAATTACTGCCCCAATTCCATTTCCATATTGATTAACAGCGCCATCAAACACCATCGTCCATCTGGAACCAGGTTCTGGACCTTCATCAAGTGTAGGCTCATCGCAATCTTTCATCTTCAAATACAGAATTTCCTCGTCAGGGAAGTCATACTGAACAGACTGATGATCTTCAATTGGCTGGTGCGCTAGATGGTCAGCCAAGATACTACCTTTGATAGCTTTCTGAGCTCGATACTCAATATCATACTCAGACAACAACATCTGCCAACGGGCAATCCTCCCAGTTAAAGCAGGCTTCTCGAAGATATACTTAATTGGATCCATTCTGGATATCAACCAAGTTGTATGATTAATCATGTACTGGCGCAAACGCTTAGCTGCCCAAGCTAAAGCACAGCACGTCTTCTCAAGCATAGAGTACCGAGACTCACAATCAGTAAACTTCTTACTGAGGTAGTAGATAGCAAACTCCTTCTTCCCTGATTCATCTTGTTGACCGAGTACACAACCCATCGAGTCTTCAAGAACTGTTAAGTACATAATCAGAGGTCTTCCTTCCACAGGCGGAGACAAAATCGGAGGTTCGGACAGATAATCTTTGATACTGTCGAAAGCTTTCTGGCAATCCTCGGTCCAATCATGAGACTGATCTTTCCGGAGGAGCTTGAATATCGGCGCACATGTGGCAGTCATGTGGGATATAAATCTGGAAATGTAGTTCAAGCGGCCAAGAAAACCTCGGACTTGCTTCTCAGTTTTGGGTGCGGGCATCTCTTGTATTGCTTTGACCTTTGCAGGATCAACCTCAATACCTCTTTCACTTACCACAAAACCCAACAACTTTCCGGAACGGACTCCAAAAGTACATTTGTTCGGATTCAGACGAAGCTGGAACTTCCTCAAACGCTGAAAAAGCTTCAACAAATGCTCAATATGCTCAACTTCCGTTCGGGACTTAGCAATCATATCATCAACATAGACTTCTATCTCCTTGTGCATCATATCATGAAACAAGGTAGTCATAGCTCGTTGATACGTGGCTCCGGCGTTCTTCAAACCGAAGGGCATCACTCGATAACAGAATGTTCCCCAAGGTGTGATGAATGTTGTCTTCTCCATATCCTCTGGTGCCATCTTGATTTGATTATATCCGGAAAATCCGTCCATAAAGGAAAAGACTTTGAATTTAGCTGTATTGTCTACCAACATGTCAATGTGTGGTAGAGGAAAATCATCTTTTGGGCTAGCTTTATTCAAATCTCTGTAATCAACGCACATACGGACTTTTCCGTCCTTCTTAGGAACAGGCACAATATTGGCCACCCATTGAGGATATGTCGAAGTCACCAGAAACCCCGCATCAATTTGCTTCTGAACTTCCTCTTTGATCTTCACTGCCATATCTGGATGAGTTCTTCTGAGCTTCTGCTTCACAGGCACGCACTCAGGCTTCAAAGGCAGGAAATGTTGCACAATATCTGTATCTAAACCCGGCATGTCTTCATAGGACCAAGCAAAGATATCTGAATATTCTCGTAGCAAGCTGATCAAATCTTCCTTAACAGACCCTTCAAGAAGTGCCCCAATCTTCACCAGGCGCTCACAATCTTCAGATCCCAAGTTGACTGTTTCCAAGTCTTCGAGATGCGGCTGAATGATCTTCTCTTCGTGCTCAAGGAGACGGGTGATCTCATCAGGAATCTCTTCAACGTCATCTTCCTCTGCCTCAAATACAGGGAATTCAAAATTGGGAGATGGCGTTGGATCATTATGTTCAATGGGTTTTAGGATCAACCTGCATAATGATTTTGGTTAAGAAAAACTTCAGAATTTAAACAAGCAAATCATTATGCAGATGAAAAATGTTGCTTTTATAGCTTTTATTTTTGTTTTTATGGTTTTTTGTGATCACTGATTTCATAAAGAAAAGCAAAAAGTGAAAACAAAGGAAAAACAAATGTTTTGACAATGCAAAAATTGAATGAAAATATCATTGTATATATGCTTTGCCAACAATGTCATCACTTCTCCTTTTGGCATGGGAGAAGGGTTTTAAACAAAATGAACAATTACTCTGATCTATGGATAACTGTAGGAACATCCACAGCGACCCAATTGTGGCAGACACCACCAGGAATAACAAAATTGTTCAGATCTTCTGCATCTTCTTCTTCAATGATAGCAGCAGCTTCCTCTTCTGCAGGTTGATCAGCATGGATGAATCCTCCACTGGTGAACAGACCTTGCTCATTGCATGCCCCAGAACCAAAGCCAATGCCAGCCCGGGATCGGTTATCTTCAAGTTCAAGCACTTTCCCTAATCCAGCAACTGCACCACATTCAATGGCCAGCTTTGCATCACGGTAGGAAGTGAATGAAGGAGACTTCTTCTCGATTGGTTTATCAATAGATAAAGCTTGGAACTGAGTTCCAACTTCATCCTCTGCATCAATGTACGAGAAAGAAGATAAATTACTGACCAGGAGAGCCTTTTCTCCCCCTACTACAACCAATTTCTTGTTTTTCACAAACTTCAACTTTTGGTGTAGGGTGGATGTCACGGCGCCAGCCTCGTGAATCCATGGTCTGCCCAAGAGACAGCTGTATGATGGGTGAATATCCATTACTTGAAAAGTGATCTGGAAATCACTTGGTCCAATCTTGATCGGGAGATCAACTTCCCCAATCACGGTCTTGCGCGACCCATCAAAAGCTTTACAACAACCCCACTCTGCCTCATAGGAGGACCTTGATATGACAACGAGAGAGTGTGGATTTTGGCAATACATTAAGGACGATCCAGTGTCCACCAACACATTGGACATTGCATCAGATTTGCAATTCATAGATATATGTAAAGCCATGTTGTGGTCTCTTCCCTCCTCAGGGAGATCAGCGTCACAAAAGCTCAAGTGTTGCAAGCGGTAATGTTTGCAACAATGCTATCAAATTGTTCCAGGGTGACGTCGTGATCAACGTACGCCAGGTCCAAGACTTTCTGCAGAGATTCCCGATGGGGTTCTGAATTCAGCAATAGAGAAAGAATGGAAATCTTGGAGGGCGTGTGTAGAAGCTGGTCTACAATATTGTACTCACTCTTTCTGATGAGCCTCAGCATCTCATCAGATTCTTCATCAACAATGCCACTCGGGCCAACAACTGAAGAAACAGGAGTCTTTTGTACGGAGGAGGAAGGTTTGGCAACATCAAGTGCCGGATTCTGAACATTCACAGCATTCCCTACAGGGCGCTCAACAGATTCAGAAGAAACAGCAGGAGCTTTGGCAGGCGCAGAAAACACACGACCACTCGGGTCAACCCACTAACATCAGCGATAGTGGTCACGGAAGTAGACGGCAGAGGTACTTCAACCCCATCCTGGACAGCAACAGGATTGTATCCGGAAAGGTACAGCTTTATCAGATGAATACGGCACAGGGCCGGCTGGTTTGATAATCAAAGAAGGGGAAGCCTTGGCTTGTTGCTATTGTAGCGAATAACAACGGGCTCTGGCAACTTGAACACCGGGGAGATGACACTCACTTCGGGCTCAACAATATCAACATTGCGATTCTGGAGAATCTCAATGGTACCTTCATTCAACAGCTTCTGAAGTTCACAGCGAACCTGGTCACAACCCAAGCGGTTAATAGAACAGACGCGGCACTGGTCATGGTTATGCTCCAAATAACTGTGCTGACACAGCATCTTATGTAATCCAACCAATGACTGCCGGATGTGACTGATGTACTTCACCTTGTATTTCCCAAGGTCCTCCTGGATCATGTTCACAGATTTCCCATGCGAAGGCAATGGGTTCCTAGTGACATTAGGATTAGAGTCCTCGAAACTCAGAATTCCACTTCTCATAAGGTCTTGAACCTTATTCTTCAGCGGGAAACAGTTCTCAACGTTGTGGCCCGGAGCACCGGAATGGTAGACACAATGCTGGTCTGGTTTGTACCACCATTGCGGGTTGGCAGGAATAGCAGGAGGATCCCTGGGAGAAACCAACTTCCTCTCCAACAAGGAGGGATAAAGCTCTGTATATGTCATCGGAATAGGGTCGAAGCTGACCTTCTTCCTATCATAGTTCACATTTGCTTGGTTGGTTGTACTTCCACGAGGCTGGTAAGCCTGTTGCTGTGGACGCTGCTGTTGCTGTTGATATTGCGGTTGTGGATATTGCTGCTGATGCTGATATTGCTGAGCATTATCCTTGAATACAGGTGCCACATGAGCCACCTGGTGCTGATGTCCGGCACGATGTGCAGGCTTCCTCTGAACAGAGGGTCTTCGATGCTTTGGCTGAGACTGCACGGCATGGGCTTCACCTTCTTTCCTCTTAAACGCCCCATATCGTTTAGAGGAAGAACCATCATCTTTAGCCAACCGTCCTTCGCGGACACCTTCTTCAAGACGCATCCCCATGTTCACCATCTCGGTGAAATCAGAGGGAGCGCTGGCCACCATTCTCTCATAATAAAATGACCCAAGAGTCTTCAGAAAGATCTTGGTCATCTCTTTCTCTTCTAATGGTGGAGTGATTTGAGCTGCCAGCTCACGCCATCTCTGGGCGTACTCCTTGAACGATTCTTTGTCCTTTTGTGACATAGACCTGAGTTGATCTCTGTCAGGCGCCATGTCAACGTTGTATTTATATTGTTTGACGAAAGCTTCGCCAAGGTCATTGAAAGAGCGGATGTTGACACTGTCTAGGCTCATGTACCAACGGAGGGCAGCACCAGATAGACTGTCCTGGAAGTAGTGGATCAAGAGTTGATCGTTGTCTGTTTGCGTGGACATTTTTCTGGCATACATGACCAAGTGTGCCAAAGGACAAGTGTTCCCTTTGTACTTTTCAAAGTCTGGGACCTTGAATTTGACTGGTATCTTAACACCGGGAACTAGACAAAGTTCGGCTGCTGACTTGCCGAAGAGATCTTTGCCTCGGAGAGTTCTCAATTCCTTTCTCAGCTCAAGGAATTGATCGTTCATCGCGTCCATCTTCTCATGAACATCTGAGCCCTCAGAAGCTTCAGAGTGATAAATGGTGTCGTCTACCCTCGGCATGGTATGCACGACAGGAGGAACAGGAATAGGGACCGGGCTAGATGCCGGCATTTGAGCAAACGTAGGAGCTGGCAGATCAGGCATAAAGCCAGGAGGCATCCCCCAAGGAAAACCGGGAGGCATGGCATTTGGCTGCTGGGCACTAACAGGCACCGACGAAGTAGCTATCTCAGAGATAACCGTCCGCTGAACGGGAGTTGCTGGTTGTTGAGGAGCAGGCTGATTCTGGGCAGCAAGAAGTTGCTCCATCAGAGCGCCAAGTCTGGCGACTTCATCCCTCAAACTCTGGTTCTCTTGTTCCAACTGCTCCATAATCCTTGCAGAGTTGACTCTCGTATAATACCGGTGAGTCAGCTTGTCTTCAAAATAAATGAAGAGCAAAGGTTAGAACCGGAAGACCAGAAAAGGGTACCTGTTTATGCAGGAATGATGCATGAAATGCTTGTGCAAATGCTTTGATTTTCAAGGAACCCTTAGGGTACATTTGCAATATTTTGAATATTTAAACATTTTGATTGCTCATGGAAAATATTTCATTCAAAATATTAAGACAACGAAGTACAGCATTCTTTTAAATATTACAAAGAGGAAAGGTAAATGACATCCTATGGATCCCTATTAGCTCGGGATGCTGGAAGACGAGAAGTGTACAACTTCTTGATCTCTCTCTCATAGGCAGCCTCCATATCAGCTTTCTCCTTTGCAAGTTGATCATACTTCCTTTTCCAGAATTTGGAAGACTGAGGAAGCAGAGAAGTCCAAGTGTCGTTCGGATCGTCGATCACTCGGTGCTCGAGAAATTCAATCATATCATCCTTCTCCTTGAGCTGCTGCAGCAATTCCTCTCTCTCGCGGATCCAGGCACGCGAAAGGTCTTCTTCTCTCAACTCCTCTACACGTTGGGTAGGGAGGGTTGAAGGCCCAGCCACATCCAACAGTGTAGGTCTCGGATGATCATACGGCATCAGGTAGGTAGCAGCCCTCTGTCTGACCCAAGAGGTATATGGCTCCAAAGCAATGCAGTTCTTTGGACCCAATTCATTCCTACTCTTTATGCGAATATTGCGCCAAGCGCGGACAAATCTGGCTTTCAGGCCTTGGGGATCTTTACCCTCCTGAAAGAACACACCTTCTAACAGAATGTTATGGGGTTTATCCTTTAGGGGGAACCCAAGCTGACGACGTGCAAGCGTAGGGTTGTAGGTAATCCCACCACATGTACCAAGAAGAGGCACATTGGGGAATTCACCACAAGAATTGATGATCTGAACGGTATCATACACGCGATCATACCAGGTGATATCATCATTGGTGAGAGACATGAGTCTCTGAGACCACCGTAGACATCCCTTGTTCTCCTTGAAAGCAACTGTCTGCGGCAAGTGCGAAATAAACCACTTGTACAGCAGGGGTAAACAGCAGACAATGACTCCTCCATTCTTCATATTCCTCAGATGCATGGAGACATATGCATCACCCAACAAGGTCGGAACTGGATTAAGAACTGAAAAGATCCTAATGGCGTTCATGTCCACGAACTTGTCGAAGTTGGGAAACAGCACCAATCCATAGATGAGCAACACAAATAGAGCCTCAAAGGCATCCTCACTCATGGCCTTCCCATAGAAAATGGCTTGAGCAATAAGGAACTCGGAAGGAAAACCTTGAATTCCGCCTTTGGTAGTCAGATTAGCTCTAATTAGATCTTCATCTATGTGCAACAATCTGGAAATCTCTCGAGCAGATGGAATACTCTCTAAGCCACTGAACGGCACTTGATCCAGAATCGGAATCCCAATAAGGTGAGAGTATTCTTCCAAAGTTGGCAATAACTGGAAATCCGGAAATAAGAAGCAATGATAGAGCGGATCATAGAACTGAGCCAGAGTGCTCATCAATCCCTCATCCACCTGAGTAGTCAGCAGCGGCAGAAGCTTCCCATATCGAGCTTTGAAACCCAAGGGATCTAATACATACGATGTCAGATTCCTTAACTCTTTTACATCGGGCTGCTTAAAGTTGTACTTCTTTGTATGCCTCTTCGGTCTTTCCATGTCTGAAAATTTTGCAAATAACCCTTTAAGTTCCTTGAAAATTTTCTCTTTTGATATGAATGCGGATGAATGCGTGAATGCATGAATGCAACAAACACACTCAAGGATCAAACAAAGCACACCAAACAAAGGTCGTGGGAAAGCTCTATGTATCCCTAATATCAATCATCCATTTTGGTGGATTTAGGTTTTCACCTTATCGACACCCAAGTTCCATTGATATTAACGGTACATGAACCGGTTCAGACATTCTTAATATCAACCAGCCGCTTTGGTGGATTTTAGGTTTTACACCTGATCCGGGATCCATTGATATTAACAATGTTTGAACGACTCAACCACGAATCACGGGTTTGTTGAGAGTCACGAGCATGGAGTCTCGGTTAAGAACCACCCAAAGGGAGTGTACTAGGGTTTAAACCTGCCAGACATGTTCTATCAGAGGTTCCCATAATCATCGTTCCATCTTTCGAATATTATCGGAGGAACGAATACTCGTATTCCAAGAATATTCTCAAGAGAAACTCTTATGAGTGTAGTATCGCGTAACAATCGTATCAGAACTGACATCTGAACGACCTCCGCACTACGGTCCTAAAAATAGGCCAAGATGGGTTTGGTAAACTAAGGTCCTTGGCTTCTGCGGAACATGATTGAAAGAATAATGCCTAACCACAAATAACTTGTGTGACATTATTAGTTCAACATGACCTCCACCAAGTGAATGGACTCGCAAGTCAATTGGCTAAGGACTACTCCACACCAATCGACGAGACTATGCCATTCTCCTATCCTAGAGTGCACTCGAGTTCGGGTATAGAACTCATCTCACAGATCACCAAAGCAAACAAAGCATTGTATATCAAGCAATTCACACATTACAATCAATACAGTTATCCCAAATTGTACAAAAATATGTCAGATAAAGAATAATAATATATCACAACAAGGGTGAAAAGTAGGCAATACCAACCAGGGATTCTGGTTACCCTTTCCCCAGCAGAGTCGCCATTTTTCTGTAGCGGTGTATTCGTCGCTATATGATCTATCGATTAAACCATAAGCTATGAGATACATTGAAATTTCGAGTCGCCACCGCACTTTTATTTATCCAAAGGATTGGCTAAAAAGCGAACAAAAGCCTAAGAAGTTTTACACGTAGAAAACTAATAAAAAGATCAGAGATTCTGGGTAAGGGGTAAATTACGCAATGGGAAGGTGTTAGGCACCCATCACGTCCTAGGTACTCCTAGGGAGCCCTTTTCACACTTGTTATGCTAAATTATTATTTGTTATGACAAAAAGATTGTGCAAACATGATTGGGATGGTGAGAAAAGAATATACATTTTTTATTGGGTTCGAACGGATGAACCCGTTGCCTACGTACCTTCCATCAAAGGTAAGGATCAGAACGCCGTAGTTCGGCTAAAAGATTTCCAAAAGTGGGTTGGGTTCAATTTTAACACAAACCCTAGGTCTTACGTTATCCACGGGAGAAAACTCAACCTTATACAAACAACAACGTCCACCATGTGAGAACAGCTTCAACTTGCCAGAGAGGGGTTAACCCTATAATAGGCAAGGAAGGCTTACAATTCAATCACTAAAGACAGAAGGTGAGATTAACATCAACCACTAAGATAAATCAAACCTATAGCTCATGTATGAAAAGATTAATGGACAAAGCCAAAACAAGTGAATGAGTGAAGTTACTGATTATGATTATGAAAATGGAGTCAAAGTATAATTAAGATCAATTCAAATAAGTATTATGAAATGGAGTTTTGAAAAAGGTCAAGGACTTGAGTCCAGGTTTTTTAGTTAGAAAACATGAAGATGTTTGCACAACACTTATGTCAAGTTTAAAAGATAAAGTGTGAAAAGGTTTAGGACATAATGAATGATGAATGGATGGAGATGGATAGTAAAACTTCTTAGAAGGTTCACTTCTTGAAATCATATAGCAGATGATTCAAGTGTGTCCTTTGGAATAGCAATTAATAATAACAAACAAACAAAGCAAGCAAAAGCGGATATCGGATGCCAATCAATGGTCTTATACCAATCTCCTAAAACAAATGGGATATCAGATGCCACTCAATGGTCTTACACTAATCTCCACAGGCAAAGAAATAAAAGCGGATACCGGATACCAATAGATGGATTTACACCAGTCTCCTAAAATAGAACAGGATATCAGATGCCACTCAATGGACTTACACCAACCTCCTCAAAAGAAAAAAAAATGAAACAGGGAAGTCAACTGCCAATCTATCTGGACTTAGGTTAACTCCACAGTATGGTCCTAGGAAATCCAATGCCACATCACAGGGACTTACAATGGATCCTCACATACAAGAACAAAAGCAACAATATGATCACAGGAATGCAAATGCCAACTTACAGGGACTTATAATTGCAACCTCTCATACAAACAGATGAACAAACTATGATCACAGGAAAGCAGATGCCAACTTACAGGGACTTATAACTGCAACCTCACATACAACAGGTAAACAGAAGATATGAGTGACCAATGAGGTCTTACACTCTATCCTTCCATATCACAGGAGCAAATGCCAAAGCAATGGACTTACAATTGTCCTCAATGGGTAAAAAACAATGATAGCATCACAAAAAGCAAATGAGATGATCATGCATTAATGGCAATTGATGATGATGATAAATGCATAGCATATAAGCAAACAAGTGCATATGAAGCAATCAATCAATCAATGGATATCAAACAGCACACTCTATAGCCAAACAATGGGGGCTCACACAAGAGGGTTTGACTTTAAAAGTTCACTGTAATGGGTAAAGGTCGCTCTTAACCTGGCCATTGAGGGGCTCAGGTGAAGCAGATGAAAAGGAGATGAGGGGTGTGCCTCATTGCTTCAATCTCATATCAGAGAGAGCATCAAAGAAAGTGTGGGAGTTCAGAAAGTAGGAACTCTCTCCACATTATTGACTCGATTAGATCTTGGGTATTTATCTCATTGCCTCAACCATGTAATGGGAGCAAGAGAGGACACACTGAATAGTGGGGGATAGATTGCTTATCCCTACCTTCCACCAATTGCCTTACTTGAAGGACTTTTCCTGCTTAGGACAAATTTAAACAAACACAGGCATTGCCTCTTAAGGAGGACTTCAGACAGTTTGCCCGGTCAAATAACAGACCGGGTCTCCAGACTACATGAAGAAGAAGTATTTATACCTCAAAGCAAATGCTAAAAAGCAAAGCAAGCAAGTTCAAAGAACTTAGGCAACTAAAGTACCTGAAAAAGTCAAACTCATTAGTAAACAAGTCAACAGTCAAAATCAAAAGAAAATGAACCAATAGTCAACCACAGAGGGACCAATTGTGCAAGGCACAAAGACTCAAGCATATGAGTCACCTACAAAACAAAAGTTAGCACAATATAAACAATTCAACTCAAGCACATTAGAATGATCCTCAAGGCATTGGTGCTTAACCTGAAACAGATGAACTCAACATAAGCTCAGAAGACCACTAGGACTAGCCTAGGGTCAAAGATGAAAGAAAAGTCAAGGCAGCAAGAAAAAGTCAACCCAAACCAAGTTTAATCATTCAAGAAGCATTCCCAATTGGATTCATAATTTTATCATGCATCATGGTCATTTCATATGCAAAAGGATGCAAAGCATGGCAAGAGAAGCATACAAAAGTCAACAGCAAAGACTTCATTCAAAAGTCAACTCAAACAATCTCAAAAATCATGAAATAAATCACACTCAATCCTAACATCTAACATGGTATACATGTAAAATTTCATGGCATTTGGATGAGAGGAAGGCAGTCAAATAAAATCATGAATTCAAATCAAATTCAAGTAAGCATGGTGAAAGTCAACAAACATGGGTCAACTTCAAAAAATCATATCAATTTGAAAACAGAAGAGAAATGAATGAGATTAACACCAATGCAAAGCTTGAGATGTCTAGTTATCACATATGAAATTTCATGATCATACAATAAGATTTGAGAATTTCACAAAAGATTTGGCAAGGCATAGCACAAAAAAGTCAACAAATGACCACATATGGAAGAAAATTCTCAATCAAATGGAAAACAGCAAGATTAATTCCAAGAAAATTCATACCTCAACTAGACATGTAAAGGATCATTCATGCAAAATTTCAAGTGATTTGGATGTAGGGAAGTGTGTGAACAAAAATTGTGAAAATGCATGATCATGGCATAGCACCAAATGTAACACATAACTTCAAAAAATCAAAACTCTCAATCCACAAATGATAAATGCACAAACTTTATATGGAAATGAAGGTCAAAGTGTCTAGTTTTACCACAAAAAATTTCAAAGGCAATGGATACAATATGAGAATTTCACAATTGAAATGGCACAATGTATCATTTTGGCATACATGTCAAGAAAATATTTATCATTTAAAATTCAGCCAACCAAAATTAATTAAAAATCATGATTAAATAATAGACATCTTTGTGATCATCATGCAAAAAAATCATAATTTTTGGAGTTGAAATGAAAGAGCAAATAATTGTGGAAGTTTGTGTAACAATTGGAGCAAAAATGAACAAAATGCATGGCAATGTTGGTCAACTAAGGAGTCAACGATGGCAGAGTTGGTAATATCCGCCTCACTTACTCAAAACGACACAGTTTTGGCCTACACAACGAAATGTTGTGATTGGCCAGTTCCCAACGGAACAGTACACGACCAATGGGCTTCATGTTTCTGGGTTCATGCATACTTAGGGTTTGGCAACAACAGCAACACAACAAACTTGACTAGCATACAACAGCATTCATCATCATTTATCATTTAAATCGACAGCACGTGAACACAGCAACATTCAATAATCAAACCAACAAAATCATGAGAAAAAATCTGGACATGGTAAGTTTCGAAACAGCCAGCATTGACATATTCATCATCATCATGTTCATCAAAACAATAGCAAGCAACAGCATATAGCACCATCAAATGGATTTTTCCATGGCGAGTTCAAGACATCAACAGGATTGTAGCAGCATGGCTTGGCATTGCTCAATGTCAAAACAAAAAATTCAACCATCACACAATCAACATAGCACTTAACAATGTTCACATAGCAACCAAACAGGTCTTGAGCAAAATCACTCAATAGCCAGGCATATGTACAGCATCATGCAGCTTTTAAACAACAGCACCAAACAAATTTTAAACAAAATTCAAGGACAAGCTGGGCAGAGTTAGGTTTCGAAACAACATGGGATTTCATCATCAAACAGTATTTCAGCCTTCAGTTTCATCATCATGAAACAAAGTAGAGCAAGCAATCACAACAACAGGGTTTAGCATAGCATGGTATAGCAGCACCACAAAAACTCTAACAGCATTTCACAGCATACAATCATGTAATAACAACAGCCCCCAGCCATATGGATTTATGGACAACTGAAAATAGCAAAACAGCAGCAGGATATGCATTGCAGTATGTGTTCATCAGCATCATATCAAACCAAACAACAACACATAGCAGCATATTCATCATTGTTATGTACTCATCATAACAGCAGCAGGCACATATTCATGTTGTCACCAATCATCAAAACAAAATGACTCGACCAAACCACACAAACAATATGGCATTGGGAAATGGTTAAGGTTTCAACAGCAGCAGGGCATGTGCAGCAACAACATGTATCATGTATTCTCATGCTTCCAACACAAACAACAGCACATAGCAGCATAGCATTGACAATATGTAGCAGCATGCAATCAACAGCAACATTCATCTTTATCATGTGCTCATCACGTTTAAAAAAAAAAATCATCAAACTAAAATCATACCAAGCAAAAGCACAACAGCAGGGCATAGCATCATGTAACATTGAACAAACACCAACAAACACGACAAACACGATGCAATGGATTTCTGAGCATGTTTATGGGATTTCAAACAGCAACATGGTTTCAGCAGCATGGCTTGGCATTCTCAAGCAATCAAAGCAATTGAAATCTCAACATAGCATACAAACAAACATGGCAATGATGAACATCTAAACAGCAAAACACCAATACAACATTCAGGCAAAATTCTGGACAGGACAAGTGGTTTTAGAAACAACAGCATTTTAACAAAAATCATGGTCATGACATATCATCATTTAGCAGCTTCAATCAACAGCAAACACACATAGACATGAGAATTCCGGCCAAGGAAGGTTTGGTATGAACAGCAGCAAACATCATCATCATGTTTCATCATACACAACAGCAAGCAACCAACAGGATATAGCACAAAACATATGGTTTTTTGGGTTCCAGCATAACAGCAACAGGGTTCAGCATGCACTCGAACAAAAAATATGAACAAAACACATCTAGTATCACCAACCAAGCAGGGCATATGAAACCATCATCATCTAACATCAACCATTCAACACAACAAAGCTTAATCGAACACATTTCTGGACAGGGTAATGTTCAACATGGACAGCATATATTCATCATCAATAATTCGAATTTTCAATGATATTTCCAGAAATTAAAAACACACACATAAAGATGCTCAGCATGGCAAGGTGAATGAGAAAACAACATCAATTTTCAACCAAACATGTTGTGTACCAGGAAACGAGCAAAACATCATATGAGCACCAAACTTATTTTTTCAGATTTCTTGGCCAAACACAACCAAATTAAGCATGCTTTAGTTCTCTAGAGTCAGCATAAGAATACCTTTCAAAAGCATATTATAGCATGGTAAAAAGGGGAGGTCGATTTACTTACTTATTTTTGAAGAAAGTGTGAAGCAGTGTTGCTTTGGTGGATTTAAGGGCAAACAGATGATGATGATGCTTTGCAATGAAGGGTACTTGAGGTTGCTTGGCTCAAAGATGCAGGAAAATGTCCAATTTCGATTTCACCATGGTTGAATGCTTGGAGATGCAGAACAAAAGGAGGTGCTCCAGTTGACAAATGATGCTCAAAAGCACTCCCAAACAATGTTTAGATGATGGAGGAAGCAAGGGTTGCTCGTGTCTCTTGATGGTTGGGACAGAATTTTTCCAAATGCAAATTTGCAAGAAGAGAGTGAGAGTCTATTTTCTGTGTGGTGGCTGTCAAAATTAGGGTTCATTTGTGCAGAAACAAAGCTTTATATCATCTGTTTAACATCACTTAATTAAATGGTAAGCTTGTTTAGTGTAAATGCACTCATTTGCATTTTTGCTAATTATGTCCAAATGAAGTGGAGGTGTGTTTTTTGCTGAGAGTTTGGGCCTGCTACAAGCTGCTAGTGGCCAGCACAATTGCTGTTTTGTGTGCTGCAGACCTGCTGTACTTGATTTGCTCAAATGAGGTTATTTGCCTATTTCCAAGTTTTTGCATTTTAATACCAAATGGTGGTGTAAAGGTGGTATGATGATGGTTTAGGACTTTGAGCAAGTTTCAAATATGGTTTAAAGCATTTCCCAATTGGCCAAATCAAGAAAAAGTCAAAGGAACAAAAAGTCAAAGTTTGGTCAAACTTTGATTTTAAATGCAAAAGGTCCAAAAATGCCATTTTGAATGGTAAGGTTTTAGGTCATGAAATTTATATTTTTGGAAAGAGGATGAAAAATGTGGTTTGTAGGAAAAAACCCCACCAAATTTGGCCTTATGGTTTGAGAGATATGGCTTGTTGAAGTTCAAAAATTGATGAAAATGATTTGATCATATCTTGACAACCACACATGGGATTTTGATGTTCTTGGACTTTTTGAAAATGGGAGAACAAGATCTTCAACTTTCATGTTGGGCAAAAATTCATTTGGAGCTTGTATCATGATGTAAGTTTAAGATCAAGAAGTTTCCATTTTTGGCAGTTGAAATTACAGGTCCACTTTCTATTTCTGGAAATTTTCTGATTGACTTGATTTTCTTCCATGATGAGGTTGAACATGATAGATGAGGCTTATACAAGCATGAATGAACTCCTTCAGATCAATTCTATCCATCAAATTCTTGATTAAATCAACTGTTGACCAATTTTGACTTTTCTAGGGTTTTGGACTGATTGAACTTCTTCTGATGATTTCCAAACCCTAATTCCTTGAGAACTTGACTTCAAATGATGTCTCAAGTTGTTTGAACTTGTGATTATTGATCATGGTGCCCAAATTCTGCAAGAATGGCCACCATCCATTGCTTTGACTGACCAATGACTGATTTTGACCTAATTGCTGATGATTGCTTCAACTGCAAGCAAAAAGGTTAGACTGACAATATTTTTGTACTTTTTGAATGATAAACATATGAAAGCAAAGATATACAAATGCAAAGTATGCTTGGTGATCAAGAAACAAAACCCACAAGGCAAACTATCCACTAGGAGGGAAGCTAAGGCATGCAATGATCCTTGAGGTTATGATATGAATGATATGGGCCATGAGGGATCTTAGGGCCCAAAATTGGGGTCTTACATAGGGCAAACCTTAGTTACACGGATTCGGAAATGTGAAGAGCGTAGAGTTTGCAAATGATCGAATAGAGCAAGTGTTGGTGATAGAGATGCAGATGAGAGAGTTTGAGAAGCTTAGCACAAATTCCTCAGCAGAGCCGTTCAGAAATTTTTTTTATAAGTGTGGGGCAAAATGGCCCTGCTGAGATTTAAATAGAAAACTGTCCTGCAGCGCTCGCTGATGTCTCGCCTAGCGAGCATCTAGCGAACCTGCTCGCTACTGCCTCGCCTAGCGAGCTGCAAACGAGCATGACAGCAAGTGTTTTTTTTTTCTTTTCAAATGCAGCACTTGCAAGTTCATCCAGAACAGTTTTATCACAAGGTAACCCAACACAACACAACACAAAAACAGTAAATACTTACAATGTTGGGGTGCCTCCCAACAAGCGCTTGTTTAACGTCGGCTAAGCTCGACGGTGCGATGCTCACAGAGGAGCATCGAGCGGTAGAGCACAACTCTCGCGATCCACATGACCGCCGAGATACACTTTCAATCGTTGGCCATTCACGGTCCAACTATCTTTCTTGTCCATGTCTTCAATGACAATAGCCCCGTACTCCTTCACCTCTTTCACCCGAAATGGCCCGGACCATTTTGATTTTAACTTCCCGGGAAACAATTTCAACCGAGAGTTGAACAATAGGACCAATTGTCCGGGCACAAATTCTTTGTTACGGAGCTTCTTGTCGTGATACTTCTTTGCCTTTTCCTTGTACAACCAACTTGAGTGGTATGCGGCATTGCGCATCTCCTCCAACTCCAGTAGTTGCACTTTCCTTTTGTTACCGGCCAACTCATGTTCAAAATTTAAAAACTTTAGGGCCCACAAGGCCTTGTGCTCCAATTCAACCGACAAATGGCAAGTTTTACCAAATACCAATTGAAAGGGAGTTAGGCCAATTGGAGCTTTAAAGGCCGTACGGTAGGCCCATAATGCTTCGTCCAATTTTTGGGACCACTCCTTTTTTGAATTAGACACGGTTTTTTCGAGGATTCTCTTAATCTCTCGATTAGAGACCTCAGCTTGCCCGTTAGCCTGAGGGTGATACGGAGTTGTCACCCTATGCGATACACCGTAATGTTTTAAAATAGTTTCCAAAGGTGCATTACAAAAGTGTGACCCTCCGTTACTTATCAACACTCGGGGGGTTCCGAAACGCGAGAATATGTTTTTCTTCAAAAAATTTATCACTGTTTTGGCATCCGCCCGAGGTGAGGCAATCGCCTCAACCCACTTAGAGACATAATCGACAGCGACAAGCATGTACTCATTCCCATAAGAGGGTGGGAAAGGTCCTACAAAATCTATGCCCCAACAATCAAATACTTCCACTTCTTGGATATTTTGGAGAGGCATCTCATCTCTCTTACCTATCCCACCGCTTCTTTGGCAACTGTCACAACTTTGCGCATGGGTATGTGCGTCTTTGAAAATAGTTGGCCAATAAAATCCCGATTGAAGAATTTTAGTGGCCGTTCTAACCCCATTATAATGTCCGCCATAAGGCGAGTTGTGACAATGCCAAAGGATGCTCTGGGCTTCATCACCAGTTACGCATCTCCTTAACAGGTTATCGCTACCCAACTTAAACAAGTATGGGTCATCCCAAACATAATACTTCGCATCCGAAAGGAACTTCCTTTTTTGGTTCGAAGTTAGGTCGGCAGGCACAAAACCACTAGCCTTGTGGTTCGCAAAGTCTGCAAACCACGGCCTAACTTGAACCTTAAACAGTTTTTCATCAGGAAATTCTTCCCGGATTTCTTTTTCCGACGCGGTAACCTCCACGTTCACTAATCGGGATAAATGATCCGCTACCAAGTTTTCCGACCCCTTCTTGTCTTTGATTTCCACATCGAATTCTTGTAACAAGAGGATCCAACGGATGAGCCTTTGCTTCGAATCCGGTTTGGTTAGCAGATATTTAATCGCCGCGTGGTCGGTATACACAACGACTTTAGACCCTATAAGATAAGACCTAAACTTTTCTAGCGCATACACTATTGCAAGTAGTTCTTTTTCCGTTGTGGCATAATTTATTTGAGCCTCGTTAAGAACCTTACTCGCATAATGTATCGCATGGAAAGTTTTGTCTTTTCTTTGGCCAAGTACCGCTCCAACAGCATAGTCACTCGCGTCACACATTAGTTCAAAATTTTCATTCCAATCGGGAGCGACTATTATTGGAGCGGTAACCAATTTTTCTTTTAAAACCTCAAAAGCTTGCAAACAATCTTCGGTGAAGAGAAATACCTGGTCCTTGGCGAGCAAATTGCTCAAAGGCTTAGCCACCTTTGAGAAGTCCTTGATAAAGCGCCGATAGAACCCCACGTGCCCCAAAAAGCTACGGATGCCCTTCACATTCACCGGAGGGGGTAATTTTTCAATTACTTCAACCTTAGCTCTATCCACTTCAAGCCCCCTTCTAGAGACTTTGTGGCCTAGCACGATCCCCTCGGTCACCATGAAGTGACACTTCTCCCAATTGAGCACCAAATTGGTCTTCACACACCTTTCCAACATCGTCTTCAAATTTGCCAAGCATAGACTAAACGTCCCACCAAATACCGAGAAGTCATCCATGAAGACTTCCATTGTTTTCTCTATCAGATCGGCAAAAATGGCTTGGACACATCGTTGGAAGGTCGCTGGTGCATTGCACAGCCCAAAGGGCATTTTTCGGTATGCGAACACTCCAAACGGACACGTGAAAGCCGTCTTCTCATGATCAACCGGGTCAACCGCAATTTGGTTGTACCCGGAGTAGCCGTCCAAAAAACAATAGTATTGTTGGCCCGATAGTCTTTCAAGCATTTGATCCATAAATGGGAGTGGGAAATGGTCCTTACGAGTCGCGGTATTCAACCGTCTATAATCTATACACATTCTCCACCCCGTTGCAACTTTGGTAGGGATCAATTCGTCCTTGTCATTTCGGATTACGGTCATTCCACCCTTCTTCGGAACCACGTGCACGGGACTAACCCACGGACTATCCGAGATCGGGTAAATCATTCCCGCATCCAATAGCTTCACAACTTCCTTTCGAACAACCTCTTTCATGGTAGGATTTAAGCGGCGTTATGGTTGAGCTACCGGCTTGAAATCCTCCTCCATCAAAATCTTGTGCATACAATAGGATGGACTAATTCCTTTTAGATCGGAAAGAGTCCAACCCATAGCTTCTTGATTGGTTTTTAGCACAATGATTAGACGGGCTTCTTCTTCTTTTGTCAAAAGGTTGCTTATGATGACCGGCTTTGCCTCGGTCTCATCTAGAAACACATACTTCAAAGTCGAAGGTAACACTTTTAATTCAATTGGCGCTTTTTCGTCAATGACCTCCTTCTTCAAGTTTTCTTCCTCTACTTCCCATGGTTGTAGGTCGTCTAAACTATCAAGTTCCTTTAAGCATTCCTCAAGAGCTAGCTCTTCTTCAACAGTGAAAACCTCCAATGATCAAGAGCTAACTCCATAGGAGATATCTCATGAATATGCTTTGAAACCTCCATAATAGCGTCTTCAATCACATCGATGCGAAAGCTATCATTTCTATCTTTTGAATGCTTCATCGCCTCGAATAGATCAAATGTGACTTCCTCATTTTGAACTCGCACCTTCATTAACCCGTCATCAACATCTATCATCATTCTCGCGGTCTTCATGAATGGTCGGCCCAAGATGAGCGGAGCATCATCATCTTCCTCCATATCAATAACAATAAAATCGACCGGGAAAAAGAATTTGTCGACCTTCACCAAAACATCTTGGGCTACGCCATGAGGATGGGTTGTCGATTTATCCGCCAATTGCAACGTCATTCGGATGGACTTAATCTCAATGTTGCCAAGCCTCTTGATAATTGACAAAGGTATAAGATTAATGCTCGACCCCAAGTCAATAAGTCCCTTCCTGACATACACGTCACCAATTTTAACCGGCAATGTAACTCTTCCCGGATCAACCTCTTTCTTAGGAAGCGTCCTTTGAATAATGGCACTACAGCTCGCATCAAGGACGATGGTCTCCGGTTCCGTATACCTCCGCTTTTTGGTTAGTATGTCCTTCATGAATTTGGCATACTTGGGCATTTGTTCCAAGGCTTCGGCAAACGGAATGTTGATTTGCAACTGTTTAAAAATATCCATGAACCGGGCGTAATGCCGTTCATTCTCCCTTTTGGAAGGAGCATGAGGATAAGGAAGGTTTTAGATAGGAGTAGCGCTCACTACCTCCTTTCCCTTTGCAATTCTAGTACTCTTCCATCTAGGCTTTTTCACTACCTCCCTTATTACCTCATCACTTGTATTTTTTTCCATCTCCATACCTTTCTCTTTTTCAACTTCACCATTATTTTTATTCTTTTCAACTTCTTCCTCATCACTCCACACTCCTACTTCACCATCTACATTTTCCTCCACGATTTCCTCCTCAATTTCTTTCTCTCTTTGTTCACTCTCAACTCTTTTTTTATTCTCACTACCCAACTCCCTCCCACTTCTCGTCATGATCGCCTTACAATGTGCATTAGGATTTGTTTGCGTGTTTGCCGAAAAGGAAGGACCGGTTTGTTGTTCCGCGAGTTGCTTAGCAAGTTGCCCAACTTGAGTCTCGAGATTTTTTATGGTCGCGTCATTGCTCTTTTGGTTAGCCATTGACATTTGCATGAATTGCGTCAATGTCTCTTCCAATTTAGAAGTTACGACCGGCGGTTGTTGAGGTTGAGGTTGATAAGGATTTTGGGGAGGGTTTTGACGGCTAGAAGAACCACCTCCATAACCTTGGTTATGATAATAGTTGCTTCTAGGTTGGAACCCTTGGTTCCCTTGGAATTGTTGTTGTTGATTTTGAGGGCGCGGTTGATAAGGTTGTTGTTGTTGTTGTTGTCTCGGTTGATAGTTCCGTTGATTGGCCATGTAGTTTACTTCGTCAAAACCGGGAGGTGGACAAAATCCGGTGTCATGTTCACCTTTACAAAGTTCACAACAAGCTATTTGTTTAGCTTTTGACGGTTCTCTTAACTCTTTGATTTGTTGCGTTAAGAGTTCCACTTGTTGTGAGATGAGCTTGTTTTGGGCAAGGATGGCATCGTTCGTCCCTAGCTCAAGCACTCCCGCCTTCTTCAAAGAATTTCCTCGACTTTGACTCTGAAGATCATTCAAAGCCATTCGATTTATAATGTTCGTGGCTTCTTCGGCACTTTTTGACAATAAAGAGCCACCCGAGGTAGCATCCAACAACGTTTTGCAGTTTGGTTGAAGTCCATTTCTGAAGATATGGATTTGAGTCATTTCATCAAATCCATGCCCTTTACATTTCCGAAGCATGAACTTGAATCTTTCCCACGCTTCATTCAAAGATTCACTGGTTCCTTGAGAAAACACCGAGATGGCCGTCTTTGATTCCATGAATCGGTTATGGGAGAAAAATCTTTCAATGAATTTCTCTTCTAACACATTCCAGTCTGTCATTACGGCTGGTGTTTGATCTAGGTACCAATCCTTTGCTTTACCGAGCAAAGCGTGGGGAAATAATCGTCTGGACAACGGAAGCTCCTGAGCCTGATCCACTCCGGCAGCCAATGCTATCTCATAAAATTTTGTGAGAAAAGCAAATGGGTCTTCATGGTCCATTCCGGTGAATGGACTCCCATATAATAAATTCAGAGTTCCCGTTTTCATCTCAGCTTGCCTTCCTGTGTGGTTGGCAAACTGAGCGGTGTTCCTTGGACTATTGATGCATGGAGTAGAAATAGGTGGTGGTGGTTGTGGCTCCATGTTTGGTATGAATGGTGGTGGATTTGTGGTTGAAGAACTTTCTCCTTGCTCTTGGCGTTGTCTAGCCTGTTGCCTCCTACGTCTCGTTTTGCTATTGAGCCTCCTTGCGGTTCTCTCGATCTCAGGATCAAAAAGAAGTTCGTCCACAGGGATTTGCCCTCGCATAAAACGTAAGCTGCACACTAAACCAAACAAATTACAAGCACAAGTCAAAAATTCACAAGCTAAAACTTAAACAACCATTACGATGCTCGCAATATCAATTTACAATCCCCGGCAACGGCGCCATTTTGTTGAAAGTATCTTTCGTGTCGGGTTTTTGTTATCGTATCCACAGGGATTGTAAGATATCACCGCCGTTCGATGGTTGTATTAATCGTAGCTCAATGTAACAATAGGGTTTTGGTTTTAATCAAGTTATCTTGCATAAAAAGTAATAAATTGCGGTAAAAGTTATGGTTTG
The DNA here is from genome assembly GCF_024323335.1 of Lathyrus oleraceus. Classification (NCBI taxonomy): domain Eukaryota; kingdom Viridiplantae; phylum Streptophyta; class Magnoliopsida; order Fabales; family Fabaceae; genus Lathyrus; species Lathyrus oleraceus. The sequence goes on along the minus strand of NC_066579.1, from coordinate 8,841,254 downwards.
ATTAAATGAGAAATATTGTCAAAGTTAGGTTTCAATGATCACTTTGCATGTATTTGCTCGGTCAACAATCTTATAAACTCCTTTAGATGATAAATAATTTCACAAAGTCCTCTCAATATGTTTCTCTCGAACACACATTGTGAGTTTTGCCATTTTGATCCATTGTTTCTCTCGAACACAATCTATCAAAATGACAACTTTTTGGTTCAACCTTATGGTGAACAAAATCATTCATTACTATCTCTAGCTAACAAACAAGTTTGGATGAAAACCTAGGTCAAGAGTCGGTAAACATCTCTCGATCATAAACCAACACAAAGAGTTTTAAATAGAAACAAAGTTTTCATCATATATTTACCATTAAAGAGTTTACATATGAGGATCCTTACATTTACACACAAAGCTAGTAATCACCTACATCTAACCTTGACAAATGGATGACTTAGCTACTCATTTTCATGGTAGCTTGGTCGGCAAGTAAGGAAAGAAGGTTGATCAACATCCAAGTCGGATAATCGAAGTTGGATGGGAATCCACCTTCTTTTTGTAGAAGATGGTTCTAAGATGAAGAGAAATGAAAATTAGGGCATAAAAGATCCCCTCTAACAATGCTGTAAAATATCTCTCCAAAGTACAAAAGTGGAAAAAGTTGGTAAAAATGAGGTATGGTGCTCAAAAGTGGCACCTGCTACTTATAGACCACTGCTGGGCTGTCATGCTCGCTAGGCGAGCAGAATGGCTCGCCTAGCGAGGGTCTAATATGGGCACATAAGGCACCTGCGCCCAGAGAAACATGGTCTGCTGAACTGTCATGTTCGCCTAGCGAACATACCTTCGCCTAGCGAAGGACACGCTTCAACCTTCGCCCCAGCGAGGTTGAGAGGTTTTGCTACTGGAATGCTCGCTGGGGACTCGCTAGAGCTTCGCCTAGCGAGTGAGTGCTGGCTGCGCTTTTCACCAAAACAGAACGAACTCGCTACCACCTTCGCCTTCAGCTCGCCTGGCGAATTTATTTGACAATTTACTGGAGCTTTTCGCCTGGAGCTCGCCTAGCGAAGCAGTGCTTCGCCACAGCCTCGCCTAGCGAGCAGGCTGATGAAATGCTTGTATTCTTTGGTTCCTTTGCCAATTTTCTTGTGTCTTCATTTTCAATTAGTTCATGCCTTTTTCCTGCACAATAACACACAAATCAAAGGCACCAAGCTTGTTTATCAATGTAATGCATTCCATGTAAAACAAATGTGGTTTTGACAATTTTAGCAAGGAAAAAGAGTGAAAGATGCCCACATATGATAGCTCAAATAAGCACTTTTGGGCATCTAACAACATGATAGATCCTATTGCAGATGCATATGGAATCTTATTCATGCGATTCCTTTCTTCCTTAGTTGAAGGGGATTGTGTTTTTGATAGACAGATGCCATGTTGCATAGGTATTAGTCCTTTCTTGCAATCATGCATATTAAAGCGTCTCAACACTTTGTCTATGTATGTACTTTGACTTAAGCCGAGCAGTTTTTGTGATCTATCTCTATAGATCCTGATTCCTAATATATAAACTGCTTCACCTAGGTCCTTCATAGAAAAGAATTTCCCCAACCAAGACTTTACTTGTTGCAGGGTAGGGACATCATTTCCAATGAGTAATATGTCATCTACATATAATACCAGGAAGACGATCATGCTCACACTAACCTTCTTATAGACACAAGGCTCATCTTCATTCTTGATGAATCCATATTGTTTTACTATTTCATCAAAACGAAGATTCCAGATTCTGAAAGCTTGCTTCAATCCATAGATTGATCTTTGTAACTTACATATCTTTTGGGCTTCTTTTGGTATGTCAAATCCTTCAGGATGTGTCATGTACACATCCTCAAGAAGATTCCCATTAAGGAAAGCAGTTTTGACATCCATCTTCCATATTTCATAATCATGATATACAGCGATAGCAAGTAAAATTCGAACAAATTTAATCATTGCAACTGGTGAAAAGGTTTCATCATAGTCAACCCCGTGAAATTTGTTCATATCCTTTTGCAACTAGTCTTGCCTTATAGGTATGTACCTTACCATCCATGTCAGTCTTCTTTTTGAAGAGCCATTTGCATCCTATAGGGTTAACTCCTACAGGAGGCTCTACCAAGGTCCAAACCTGGTTTGTGTACATGGAATCCGTTTCAGATTTCATGGCTTCTAGCCACTTCTCAGACTCGGGACCAGTTATGGCATATTGGTAGGTCACATGCTCATCTTGATCCATGAGTAATACATCACCTTGATCAGTTATGAGATATCCATATCTCTCAGGTAGGTAACATATCCTGCTTGACCTACGCTGGTCTTGTTCTACTTGAGCAGGTTGCTCTTCCACAACTACTTGTGTTTCCTGCTCTAATTCCTCCATAGGTGTATCAATGCTTTGTGATTCTTGAATTTCTTCAAGCTCTACTTTCCTCCCACTGATTCCTTTGGAAATAAGATCATTTTCTAGGAAAACTCCAGTTCGAGCGACAAACACTTTTCCCTCAGAAGGATTGTAGAAGTAATACCCTCTTGTTTCTTTAGGATACCCCATAAATAAGCATTTGTCAAATTTGGGCTCAAGCTGAGTTGAAATTTGTCGTTTCACATAAACTTCGCAACCCTGAATCTTCATGTAAGACATATGTGGTTTCTTGCCACTCCATATATCATATGGTGTCTTCTCAACCTTTTTGGATGGAACACTGTTAAGTGTGTAAGCTGATGTCAATAGTGCATGTCCCCAAAAGGAGTTTGGAAGATCGGCGTGACTCATCCTGGATCAGACCATGTTTAACAAGGTTCGATTTCTTCTCTCAGATACACCATTCCATTAGGGTGTTCTAGGAGGAGTAAGTTGGGATAGAATCCCACACTCTTTCAGATGGTCATCAAAATCTAGGATTAAATACTCACCACCTCGATCTGATCGAAGAGTTTTAATATTTTTACCTATTTGGTTTTGTACTTCATTCTTGAATTCCTTGAACTTTTCAAAGGACTCTGATTTGTGTTTCATTAAATACACATAATCATATCTACTGAAATCATCAGTAAACGTGATGAAGTACTGAAAACCTCTTCTGGCTGGTATGTTCAATGGTCCACATACATCAGTATGTATGGGGGCCAAAAGATCATTAGCTCTTTCACCTTTTCCTGTGAATGGAGACTTTGTCATCTTTCTAATTAAACAAGATTTGCATGTCTCATATGATTCATAATCAAAAGATTCCAAGAGTCCATCTTTATGGAGTTTGGAAATGCGTTTCTCATTTATGTAGCCTAATCGACAATGCCAAAGGTAAGTTGGATTTAACTCATTAGGTTTCATCCTTTTAATATTAATGTTAAAAATAGACATTTCAAGATCAAGGACATATAGCTCATTGTTTATTTATGCAGTAGCATAGAATATATCATTCAAATAAATGGAGCAACAATTGTTCTTTATTATAAATGAAAAACCAAACTTGTCCAAACAAGAAACAGAAATAATATTCCTTCTAATTGCAGGTACATAATAACAGTTCTCTAACTGAATTATTAAACCACTAGGTAAAGTCAATACATAAGTTCCTACAACTAAAGCAGCAACCTTTGCTCCATTGCCAACTCGTAGGTCAACTTCACCTTTTGCCAAATCTCTACTCCTTTTTAGCCCCTGCACATTGGTACAAATGTGAGAACCACATCCAGTATCTAATACCCATGATGCAGAAGTAGATAAATTAATTTCAATAACAAAAATACCTGAAGTTGAAGTCTCTACTCCATTCTTCTTATCTTCCAGGTACTTTGGGCAGTTTCTCTTCCAGTGTCCGGTCTTACCGCAATAGAAGCAGGTGCCTTCCTTTGCTATGTCTCCACAAGGCTTCAAAGAAGGAGCAGTGGGTTTGGGTTTGGAAACTTCCTTGGCTTTCCCTTTATCACCCTGCTTGGTGGGTCTTTTGTTCTATCTCTTTCCATTTCCGATCATCCAAAGGGACTTCCCTTTTGACTTCAGATTCTGCTCAGCAGTTCTTAACATGACTAGCAGTTCAGGAAGAGATTTGTCCATATCATTCATATTGAAATTAAGAACAAATTGATTGAATCTATCTGGCAACAATTGCAAGATCAAATCAGTCGCAAGTTCCTTTCCGAGGGGAAAACCCAACCTCTAAAGGTTCTCCACATACCCAATCATCTTGAGCACATGAGGACCTACAAGGGCTCCCTCAGCTAACTTGCCTTGAAAAAAGGCTTTTGAAACTTCAAATCGTTCATGCCTTGCCTGCTCTTGATAGAGCATCTTCAGGTGTTCGATCATATCGAACGTTGCCATGTTCTCATGTTGCTTTTGCAACTTTGAGTTCATAGTAGCTAGCATGAGGCAAGCAGTTTCATTGGCATCATCGACATGCTTCTTATAAGCATCTTTTTCTGCCTTAGGTGCAAAACTAGGAGGTTCCTCTTCAGGAACAGGTTTCTCCAAGACATACAACTTTCTATCATGTTTGAGAATAATCCTCAGATTTTGGTGCCAATCCAGAAAATTTGTCCCAGACAATTTTTCCTTATCAAGGATTGATCGCAAAATGTTGTTAGAGGTGTTTGTTGTCATGGTAATCTACATGAAAATAATGAAAATATAAGTATCAATAACATATTTAATTATGCCTTTAATTAAATATGCTCCAACTATTTTACTCAAAACAAATGACCCTCAACATTTGATTCGGAAAATCCCGTTGGAAGATTTTCTAGTGGGTCGAGATCCACATTTCACTTTGTTTTAAGTTCGCGTAGGCGGATTACACAAAACTAGGTTATTTAGGTAGGAACTCCTTCCAATTGTATCTAATACAACTCTCGAATATTTTAGTTGGGTGAATAACTCCTTATTCCAATCCATCACATAGATCATTTCCATCTCTTGCTTCTAAACATATATAATCTTATTATAATTTGTTTAGTTAAGTTTGACCCATTGTTTTAGCAATTGGATATTATAATTATCCCATCGCACCTTACTAATATAGAATATGCACCTCGTGTAGGCGAAACCTACATTATTCGATACTAGTCTTGATGAGTGCTAAAACTTGGAAAGCATAAACTTAATATTTAATTTGAGGGAATTTGTAATTATCCTGATCTCACCGGCTTATTGTCGCATTACGCGAAAAACCGGCGGGAAAACAAGAACAACAGAGCCGCCACCGTGCGTTATTTATCCCAAAAGAGGGAAAGGAAACGCTCAGAGTAAACCTGGAAAAAGCATGGTCTCGCGACCAAAGAGAATGGGATCGGGAGTCGGTTATGCGAAGGGAAGGTATTAGCACCCCTACGCATCCGTCGTACTCGACGGGATCCACGCACTATAGGAAGGAAAATGGTTGCTAAAACACTGCTCAAATGAACATCTACACTGGCTGAAAGAGACACAAGAGACAAACAAGACTGACTCGGCAGGATATCGCATCCTGGGCCTACTTAGTCTATCAAGCATAGACATCAGAGTCAAAGTAGTTCGGACAGGGGAAACGACACATGCTCGCTAGGATGTCGCATCCTATGCATACGTATCTCCTCTGGACGAAGGAGAATCAGAGCATTCGTAGCTCGGCTGACACGCACACAAACGAACACAGGCAATGGCAAACGTGGAGCCTGAATGCCAATCGCTGGGCTTACATCAGCATCCGAACCAAAAACACACACAAGGAGGCAAACGAGGAGCCTGAATGCCAATCACTGGACTTACATCAGCATCCGAACCAAAACACACACTGGAACCCGAACGCCACTCGATGGACTTACATCAGCTTCCAAGCACACAACAAGACACAGGAAGAAGAAGGGTCTCGATTGCAACTAGGGCAAGAGAAAAGAATTAGTGTTAGTTGTTAGTCAAACTCGACAAGACATCGCGTCTCGTGCCTACGTATCTCACCTGAACATGAGAATCAGAGTTGCCGTAGTTCGGCTAAACTATTCCTGTTGGTTTGTGTTTTTTAAGTGGACAACGTCACTACGCAATCTACCGGATGCTCGACCTTTGGAGACTTACTCACCTGTGGTAGAAGGAGTTGATGTATCCTTACGAGGGGATAATGTTTGTTTGTGTTTTAGGAAAGCTCAAGCAAGAAAGGAAGTCCTATACGAAGGAACCGTGCTACCTTAATTGACATGCAAACGAGACTACGCGGAGTCTAGCAAACCTAGGGGATACAATCACACCACACAAACATATACAGCATGAAATAAACACACCAACAAGGGGCTCAAACATCAGGGTTAGGCTTTAGTCGAGGGGTCATATCAACCTCAACAAACAAGCCTCTGTATCGGGGTCAGGTTAGCTCTTAACCTTGCCATTGAGGGGCTAAGGTGAAGCTGATGAAAAGATGAGTGAGGGGTGTGCCTCACTGCTTCTATCTCTGGTCAGAGAGAGCATCAGACAAGGGAGCGTGGGTCCAGAATGGGGGGACCCTTCTACGCTTAGGACATAGACTCGACTGTACAATGTACAAGATCTTGGGCTTGGATCTCAATGCTACAACCATGTAATGGGAGCAAGGAGAAGACTCACAGAATAGTGGGGGATAGATTGCTTATCCCTACCTTCCACCAATTGCCTCAAATGAGGACTTTTCCTGCTTGGGACAAATATAAACATACACAAGCATTGCCTCTTAAGGAGGACTTCAGACAGTTTGCCCGGCCCGGTAACAGCCGGGTCTCCAGACTACATGAAGAAGAAAGTTCTATACCTCAATGCCAATTGCTTATAAGCAAAGCAATGCAAGTTCTTAAGAGAACTGAGCAACTAAGGGTACCTGGAAACAGTCAAACAGAATCAACATCCCAACATAAACAAAACAACAACATTAAGAATCAATCAATAATGTACAATCAAACAACAAGGTGCATAGCACAAAGCTCAATGTGAACCAACATCCTACAAAACAGCCACATTAGTTTACAAGTCAAGTAAAATATCCCAAATGTGAAACAATTCCTTTAATCATTAACTTCTTAACCTGAAAAGCCAAAAACAAGTTCAAATGTAAGTGACAAGACCACTAGGACTAGCCTAGGGTCCAAAAGAAGGAAAAATCCTAAAACAGCAACCAATTCATGATCAAAGTCAAGCCATTTCAATTACAAAGGGATACCAATTGGTCCCACACCCTAACTATGCACACATTTCAATTTATGCAACATATAAGGCAAAAGATGCAATGTTAAGTCACATATGAATGGCCAGCAAGATCACATACAAATAAATGCCAAAAAGGATCAATAAAATCCACAAAAATCATATCATAAACAGGGGACATTCAACAAGCTTCATGTCAATTTTCGAGCCATTTGGACTAGTAGATCAATAGGAATTAATTAAACATGACAAAGCATGCAAAAACAACATCAAATGAGTCCATAAAAGGTACATTAACTTCAATTCAATGGTAAACAGTGACATTTAATGGGAAATGGATGGGACCAAAGCTGAATGCAAGCTTAATGTGTTAGGAACTACCCTATCAATTTTCATGGTCATAGGGTTAAGGATGTGGATTTGGCAACATATATACAAAAGGTTACACAAGTAAAGCCCTAAAATGCTAGGCAGCAAGCAAAAATTCTAATCAATTAAAAAATGGATTATAAAAATCCACAAAAATTCACAGTGAACGTTAACATGTTAATGGTGCTGCATGCAAAAAATCAAGGCCATTGGCCACAGGGAAGCATGGAAAAATAATTGGTGAATTCAGCATATCACAAGGTGTCACCTATTTCCACATTCAATTTCAATAAATCATATATAAAAAACCAGAAGGCTAAAAATTACAAAACCTATGCCAAAAATTCCAGGGGAGTGTCAAGAATCTACATCTAAAATTTCAATTAATTTGGATTAAGTATGGTGATTATATAATTAAAAAGGTGAGACATGTGAATTTTGTACATATCATGAATATCTCTATGGCAATTTATTTTTCTACCAAGCACAATCTTATTTTTGATTTTTATAAAATAATAGAGAAAAAAAGATGATTAACAAAAAAATCCTGAGATTATTTGGATCATTATTGTTCATGATATGATTTTTAGAAGTTTTTAAAAATAATTATTGAATATTATTTGGATTTAATATGGATTAATTAATTTATTTATGATGATAATGGCATAATCGGTAATTCTTACGTACGAGGCCAAAACGCGGCGTGCCACTAAAGTGATGTGGCGCTGTCCTATTGGCTCTGGCGATGGAAAACACGGAACGAAAGTGAAAACGCGGGGAAGAGGATCTACACAGCATTTTTTCCAGAAAATTGATGTTCATCGTCTGTTCTTCAGCTTCATCATCTCCAAATTAGGTTTTGGACAAATCATAACAGAAATCAACGATCCACACACCGATCGAACCGGCATTTCAGCAGGAATACAAATATGCAAGCGATTTCGTCTATAAATTAACATACAGTGCGAATCGGACGAACGAACAAATGGCGACGAAACTTCAATCGCGGATTAATCAATCAATTCTCAACGAAATGCAATTCTACAAGCTTATACATGCTCTACAATGAATATACTACAGAATCCCTAAGCTAATCGAAGTAATCGCGAGTTTCGATTTCCAACCTTGAGATTGTGCAGCAACGGAATCGCGCGGATTGAGCTTCCAATTTGCAGAAACAGATGCAGCACGTTGATCAGGAAGTGCAGTAGGATCAATCTTTTGGCTCGATTGTGCTGTTTCCGACGGATTCCTCAAGCTGTCATGAAAATGGAAGTTGCTTCAACAGTGCAATTTCTTGATGATTTTTGATCTCACACCTGCAAACAGAAACTCAGCAACCAATATAGAAGACGAATTCAACAAGATTTTGCTCCAAGATCCATGAAATTGGTGAATTCAAGCTAAAGAGTGTTGTGAAAATTTTGAGAGGAATGAGAGAATTTTTCTTTGATTTTCTGTTAGACTTGTGAGAAGTGATTAACGCTGCAAAATTCTGTTAGATTAAGTTTATATATGCAGTCCTTAATCCCACTATAATCACCATTAAGCCAAAAAATGGATTAGTGAAATTTAGCTCATGTAATGCATTTGGTATTTTTGCCTTTTAACCTTTAGAAGCATCTTAGCAGCAAACTATCATTTTGAGCAAACCACAAAAATCATTTGGAAGCTAATGGTATTGGCCTTATTTTCAAATTCCCCATATTTCTCATTTTGGACCATTTTGCCCCTCCCTCTAATTAGTTCACTTCAAAAATGAGCTTTTGCATTGAGCCTTTTCAAAGAAATCCAATTAAGCACCCTTGAAGTACACATTAAATGGAGTTTGTGCATATAAAGAACTTGCAATTTGGACAAACCATGTGGTAGTTATGCCCTCCTGATTACGGGTCTTTTCTGAAATTCACTGAGCCATATTTTGCAAACCACACATTGGATTTTGGAGTTCTTGGACTTTTTGGAAAGGTGAGACCAAGATCTTCAACTTTCATGTTGGACAAAATTCCATTTGAAGCTTGTATGATGAAGTTATCTTGAGGAGAAAAAGTTTCCATTTTGGGCAGCTGAAATTACAGGTCACCTGCTATTTTTGGAAATTTTTCTGTCTGACCTCCAAATCTTCAACCTTGGTCTTTGGCATGTCAAATGAGACTTATATGGACATGAATGAGGCCTTTCAAACCATTTCCCACCTTCCAATCCATAAAATCAGGCACAGTTGACCACAGTTGACCACAGTTGACTTTCCAGGGTTTCTGGTTGACTGAACAATGACTGGTGACTTCTGAGCATCCAATCTTTGGCCAAACCACTTCAAAATGATCCGTGGACCATATGAGCTTGAAAAATCAACCCTAGGGCTTTGTCTCAATGAAAATAGCACATGCTTGCTTGATTGACTGATTCTCCTGATCAGTCTGACCCAATCCATCAATTGAGCTTGCACTTGGGCAAATGGACAATGCAATGTTATGCAGTGGACATGTTATGTTATGACCTAATATGAAATGAATGTACAAAATGGGAGGGTGCAAATTTGAGGTGCTACAGCTGCCCCTATTCAATCAATTGGGAACCCGAATGGATGAGAGCAACGGCTGTCAGACTTTCAGGGTAAACAGGGATTGAATACCAAGAACCGTAGAATTTGCACACTGCTGGGAATTGTCTCTCTTGTTTTTGTTGTTTTTTTCTTTCAGGGGTACAAGCACATCCAGACATCTCAACACGATGAATGGGAACAGAAATCATCTCAACTAGATGCCAACGGACAACTAGGAAACACTCAACGTTTACCAAAACCAGCGGAGAGGTAACTCAACTCTACTGGGGATAACCAGGAAAGGATACAACCATACGTCAGCGGACGTAATGGGGAAAAACTCAACGTTTACCAAGACCAACGGAGAGGTAACCAATCATTAATGAATGACTGGAAGGATAGTGATACAACCATACGTCAGCGGACGTAATGGGAAAAACTCAACGTTTACCAAAACCAACGGAGAGGTGACCAGACATCATCGGATGAATGGGAAGAGAGATACAACCATACGTCAGCGGACGTAATGGGAAAAACTCAACGTTTACCAAGACCAACGGAGAGGTAACCAGACATCATAGGATGAATGGGAAGACTCAACCAGACGTCATCGGACGAAAGGGAGAAGGAGAAAACTCAGCCAGACGTCATAGGACGAAAGGGAGACACAACCAGACGTCATCGGACGAAAGGGAGAAGGAGAAAACTCAACCAGACGTCATAGGACGAAAGGGAGACTCAACCAGACGTCATCGGACGAAAGGGAGAAGGAGAAAACTCAGCCAGACGTCATAGGACGAAAGGGAGACTCAACGTTTATCGACACCAACGGAGAAGGAGAAAACTCAACCAGACGTCATAGGACGAAAGGGAGACTCAACGTTTATCGACACCAACGGAGAAGGAGAAAACTCAGCCAGACGTCATAGGACGAAAGGGAGACTCAACGTTTATCGACACCAACGGAGAAGGAGAAAACTCAGCCAGACGTCATAGGACGAAAGGGAGACTCAACCAGACGTCATCGGACGAAAGGGAGAAGGAGAAAACTCAGCCAGACGTCATAGGACGAAAGGGAGAAGGAGAAAACTCAGCCAGACGCCATAGGACGAAAGGGAGACTCAACCAGACGTCATCGGACGAAAGGGAGAAGGAGAAAACTCAGCCAGACGTCATAGGACAAAAGGGAGAAGGAGAAAACTCAGCCAGACGTCATAGGACGAAAGGGAGAAGGAGAAAGCCACTTCACGAGGGAAAGGCACCACAACCGGAAACCGAATAGGACGTCTACTGGGGATTCTGGCTGGGAAATCAACCAGACATTAATGAATGAATGGGAATAGGGTACACAATCAAACGTTCGCGGACGAATGAGAAAAACACAACGTTTATCGAAACCAACGGGGAGGTAAATCCACTTGGGGAAGGGTCAACTAGACGTCATAGGACGAATAGGAAAAACTCGACGTTTATCGACACCAACGGAGAGGAGGACTCTGAGGGGAATCATAAGGCATTACCAAATGATCTGTGGGGAATAAACAACTAGACGTCATCGGACGCATAGGAAAAACTCGACGTTTATCGACACCAACGGAGAGGAGAAAACTTCTGAGGACGACCCTGTGGGGAAAGATATCAACTATACGCCAACGGACGCATAGGAAAAACTCGACGTTTATCGACACCAACGGAGAGGAGGAAACTCTTCTGGGGAGAGCGAACACAACCAAATCATCAACGGATGATCGGGAAAAACTCGACGTTTATCGACACCAACGGAGAGGAGGAACTTCACTAGGGAAGGGACGACGTTACGAACATCGAAAGATGATGTTTACCGACACCAAAGAAGACCAGACACTACGCATGACTGGAAATCACCGAAAGATGGTGTTTACCGACACCAAAGAGACAACACACGCGGGTGCTGACAGAATACTGGCATTTACAATATGACAGGGCAAGACTAAACACTTGCAGGGGATCTCACTGGGGATCAAGGTCACGACAGCGAGCCAACAGGAAGGAACTCCAAGGATACCGGGTTGTAGGTATGAAACAGGTGACCGACCAAACGTGAATTGGTTTGTTGTCCCAAAACACTCAACATCCTGAAGAAGGCTAGAAAGCAGTCTTGTTAAAGGACGGACATTCGATTCCACAAGGAATACGAATCTTACTCGACTGGGGAGGACAAAACTTCGACCCAAGAGCGCATGAGACATATTATCTATAGCCGTCAAAATGTAGATAATAGACTCGCATGGAAGATTATCCATAACCGGGTTGGTTGTTAAATGGATAGATCGACCGACATCATCCTGAAGAGAGCGAAAGCAAACTTGTTATAGGATGGACATCCGATTCCACGAGGAATACGAATCTTACTCTGCTGGAGAAAACAATCAAACGACTGACCAGAGAGCGCATGAGACATATCATCTATAGCCGTCAAAACGTAGATAATACACTCGCATGGAAGATTATCCATAACCGGGTTGTAGGTTGTTAAATGGATAAACGACCGAAAAGAAAGGCATCAGGGTACCAGGAATAGGTATGCAAAAGATGACCAATCAAAAGAGGATAAAGTTGCTAACTCGGAGCAAATATCCTAAAGGAAGGAGAAGACCCACTGGGGACAATACTGCTTGATCAAGGCAAGTATCCAGAGGGGACAAGACTATCAATACTGCAAACGGGGTACTGATAACGGCAGAGAGGGGATTACATCTACCGGTTAGTAGGTAGAAAACCACGGGAAAGTAACCAGTCATCGATAAGATGAGCACACAGGGTTAACTCCACCAAGGGGATGAAAGTGGGATTTTACAACTACCGATTTGTAGGTAGAAAACCACAACAATAGGACTTACAACTACCGGTTTGTAGGTAGAGGCCAACAAACAAACTCCGCCATGGGGTGAAAGTGGGATTTTACAACTACCAGCTTGTGGGTAGAAAACCACAAAGATAGGACTTACAACTACCGGTTTGTAGGTAGAAGCCCAAAAATTCCGCTGAGGATAAGATGAATGAGTGCCGGTTAGTGAGCAACTATTCATTTATGCCCCAGGGAAAAACAGGAGACAGCCACAAGGAAGCCAATTCAGGATCGATCCAAAAAGGCAAACTGAACCAAGACATCCTAATGAGGAAAGAACTCACTAGGGAAAACCCATCCCCTTAGATGTGCAGGGAGGGAACGGAAACAACCGTCATCCACGAGGACACAACTCGTGGGGAGCGCAGAAGGAAATGGTAGACACTTTTCTGCTTAAGGGGTAGACTCTACATGGAGAGATCAGACACACCAACATCTGCTAGGGGAATAACACTGCTGGGGATACCCGCTCGACTAAGGAGTCGCTTGCTGAGAAAACACCAACCTCTCAGCCATGCTGGGGAACCCAGCTCTGAAGCCGATCCAATGGCGCGATGCTAACCTCTTTCCAACAACCCAACCTCGGATGGTCACCACGGCCTTGGGCTAATGGATATGTTTGCCATGTTGATGCATGAGTTTTTTTTTTCTACACAATGCCCCATGATCATGGAAATGCTATGCACTAATGATGCAATATGCTATGCCTATCTAAATGATGGATGCATAAACACACGTCTCCTCCAGAGACAACATCGGGGAGCTCCAGGAACTCTGCTGAGGTTCTCATTACTAAGTCAATTTCTACCCTGCTGGGGAAAGACAAACCTTGCTGGGGAAGAACCATCAACCCGGACTTGCTTGGCGATTACCCTGCTAGGGGAGGCAACCAATGCTTGTCTCTACTGGAGATGATTTCACCGGACTCGATCTGCCTGGGGACCTTGCTGGGGGAGAAACATCAACACAAACTCTGCCGAGAAGACAGCTTCAGACTTGGAAAGCAATCACAACTCCGCTGAGGATATGGTAACCTTCAGGCTTGCTGGGGATGCACCGATCTCGAATCTGCTAGGGAGATGACACTCTCAAACCCATTGGGGAAATACGGCCTATCGGACACGGGCCGCCCTTCGGTTCGTCGAACACTGGTGTTCACCATCCTACCACAGTGTTGACTTTCCACTTTTGAGAACTCCCAGACTTGCCTGGACTCTTCTGATTCATCCCACGAAGATCGAATTCCTGGGATTCATACAAACTTTCCAGTCCATAGACTTTGAAGAGTCTTCTTGGTCAACTTTCCAGGATCGTCGTCGTAATCCTTCACCGTCCTTTCATTGTTCGTCTATCCCTTGCCCCTGGTTGGACTCTGTGGGGATCTTTTGTCAAAAGGCTTCATATCACTACTTGCCAGCGAATGCAGATATCTAACAGCACCTGCACAAGAGATTGTTAGATAAAAGCGTGCCCCAGGCGTGCCAACACTTCAACATCTTGGTCACTCAAACTTCCGAATAAGATTTCCAGATTTCAATCTTATAAGCATGCATCGGAAGGGACCTCTATGTTTCAAAATGCAAGTATTCTTTATCAAAACGAACGGATGTTTTCGCAATCAAAGCGGTAATGAAAACAAAAACAAAACTATTTGACTGAACACACACTCTATTGACTGAAACAAAAAAATGGCTCAGAATTGAGCAACCCACAGGAGGCAAACCCTGGAAAGAGGTGATTGCGCACAAAAGGAAAAAAATCTACCCTAATGGCAATGTGAAACCATGATCTCATCGGGTTCCAACTCGGTTATACCCCATATGTCCTCAAGACTTTCCTCACCTTCTGTCTTCTGAACAAGACGCTTCCGATCGATCTCTGTCGGAGACTAGCCAAGTCATATCTCAAGCGCAAACGATCATGCTGGACGCAGTTGTTCGTTTCAATCCCTCTTTTGCCTTGACCGCCCTTTCAGGTTTCAGTCCACCGGGATACCCTTTTTTGCCCAAGTCGCCCTTGTGGGGTTTTCGACTTGCCGGGTGTACAGATTCTTTTCATTACCCCTAACTTTTGCCCGAACCTTTTCTCTTTTTCCTTGGTTCGCCGGGATGCCCCTTTTTGCCTGAACTCTTTTCCTTTTTTATCCAGCGGGTCAATTTTTCACGAAGTATCTTTTAACTGCGTCCGCATCTGCAGGGGAGGGAAAATCCTCATCATCCGTGGTCGTCAGCAACAAGGCTCTGTCAGAGAAAACCTTCTTGACCACGAATGGACATTCATAACTGTGTGTCCGCTTGCCCCACGATCGTTGAGGAGGAAGGATCCTTTTCAACACCATATCTCTCATGATACCCACGAGGTCCAACTTCTCGGTTAACAACACGCTTCATTCGCTGGGTACAACTGCCCCGCGGCAAATAACTGCCAGCCTCTTTTCTCAATCAGGCTCAACGCGTCATACCGAGTCCTCATCCACTCGCCCTTTTCTAACTTCTCATCCATCTGGACTCTCCACAATGAGATCTAGCCTCCAGCAGGCGATATCACTTCCATCCCGTACTGAATGAGGAAGGTGTTGCCCCAGTAGATGCACGTGTCGAAGTACGACACTCAGGATACCAACTTCGTATTCAGCCACCATCGTTGGTGCATTCAAAATGTTATCGGGGAAGCACCAGCTCATTCACTTTGAACTCTCCCCATCAGACATCAGAACCCGTTCGGATTCAGGGTCAGGCCCCTCCTCCGGGATCGGTCACTCTCAATCTTTCGATTTGAGTACCTCGAGATGTCCTCATCAGGGACTTCAACTTTCCTTGGTTGAGAATCATCAATGGGTTGTTGGGCGAGATAACCATACAATACCCTCTTCTTGATTGCTTTCTGGGAGGTATACCGAATATCGTATTCAGTCGACACCATTCGCCTTCTCGCAACCCGTCTGGTCCATGCTGACTTCTCAAGCACATACTTGATCAGATCCATTTTGGACATCCACAAGGTGGTATGAATCAGCATACACTGTCTCAGTCGGCGAACAGCCTATGCCCAAGTACATCAAGTTTTCTCGAGCAGTGAGTGTATTGTTTCACAGTCGATAAACTTTTTGCTTAGGTAAATTGCATGCTCTTTTCGACAAGACTAGTCATGCTGACCCAATACACCTCATAGACCCCTTGAGGGCTGTCAAGTACCAGATTAACAGTTGTTTCTTCCAAGGAAGGTATCATAATCAGAGGTTCCTGCTACTCATTTTCCTTTCCATGCCCCTTGGCAGTCATCATTCCACCTGACCATTTGATTTCTTTTGTTTTCTTTTTTTTCGGTTCAGGCGTTTCTAGTATTGTTTTTTTTCTTTTTTTTTTAGCAGGATCGACCTCGACTCCTCTTTCATTCACAACATGCCTCGGCAGCTTGCTGGACAACACTCCATAAGTGCACTGATTCGAACTCAACAGTATGAGTTATCTCAAACCGGTCAAACAACTTGATCAAGTCCACCGGGTGCCCCTTCTCCTGTTCGGGACTTTGTCATCATGTCATCAACATGGCATTTGCTTTCACGATGAGTCATATCATGAAACAAAGTCACCGTAGCCCTTTGATCCGTGGCACCAGCATTCTTATTCACCTTATAACAAGAAGGTACTGTACTCCCTGTGTGATGGACATGGTTTACTTCATATCATCTGGCAGCAATTCGATCTGGTCTTGGCCAAGAAGCCATCCATGAAAGTAAACTGAGCATTATAACCAGCCAATACCTCGTTGTGACGTACCGGGAATCCATCTTTCAGATTAGCTCTGTTCACATCTTGGTAGTCCATACACATTCTCTCTTCCTCATCCTTTTCTCGGCGCCAGCCGCTTCTTTGGAGGACAGTCTTCTCTCCACGGTAGCTCGTACCCCACAACATGGGTATTCCACCCTGGTGTATCTTGATGCAACCAGGTGAAGATATCAACCTGCTTTTTCAACAGGGCTACCATTCTGTTCTTGACTTGCCTCTGAAGCAGCCTCAACTTTCATTTCCCTTCTGACCTCGGCGGTACGTGGGATTACCATCTTGACTCGCTCCTCGTGTGGTTGAATCACCTTCTCCTCTTGTTTCAACAACCTAGCTAATTCCAGCAGATCACAATCTTCTTCGCCTTTTTCTTCGGCATGATAGCTTGGATTGTCGAAGTCATATAGAGGTGTAACCAAATTGTTATCGATGAGATCAGGAGGGTAATCACTTTTGTGGTTGGAACGAGACAAGTTCAAAAGAAAAACGAAAAACATTGCCATTTTTATTTTTTAAAACTGCAAAAAATGAAAAACAGGGAACACCGCTTTTGATCACAAAAACATCCATTTATTACTGATGCAAAATGTTGCACAATGAAACATGAGGTGGCCCTTACAATGGACCAGTACGTTTCGGGCAAAACGTATGGCTTTCATGCAAACAAAATTAAAACACAGAAATACTATACTTCCGGATGAGCGACAATGATGCTTTTGGAGGCCTTCCAATCGCCTGGTACGCACGACTTTATCCACAGCTCGAGCTCGCGGTCGCGGTCGATCTCTTCACTTACTGAACAAGCATGACCAGGATCCAGCATTCCTGCACTGACAAAGGTGTACGATGGACGACGTCCTCTGTTTGGTCTAGACGACTCTTGATCTGGCCGATAACCGATCCCAAACATGTCTGCCTTTACCGGTGTTGAGTGGATCCATCAGTTTGGATTTGTTACCCCTAGCAGGATGTCTGAGCAGACGAGCTATGTGTACCGGTTGACACCTACAAAATAGCAAATGGGTTAGTATGACTCACGCATGCAGTGTCTACCCGTACCAGGAATATCTGTCCTTTGATTCTAGCACCACAGAGACAAATAATTATTCATCAATAACATTCTGACATCTGGATATCTCTCAACCAGAATCTTAATCAAAAATGGACCCTGAATACGGACAGACATGGGTTGAATGCAGATGAATGCGAAATGAGACCGATGCAAATGCATGAATGCAGGTCACTGTGCCACCAATTCCTCTGAAAACCCATTACTTCTCTGAACCAGTCCCATCTGTGGGACCAAGTCACCATAAATCCAACTTGGGGAGTTCCGAAATAAACGGAACCGGAGATTACATCACTATCATCACAGGAACATCCACTGAACGGATGACAGCCAGATCCTCTGAACAGGTACTCTCGAATTCAACCCGGGGATCCGAAATAAACGGAACCCGCTGATAAACCACAGACAGAACTCCGGCGTCCCAGAAATAAATGTCCATAATTCACAGTCACCATCAGTACCAAGAGTCACCAACAAGTCACCAACAAATCAGCAACAGTACCTGTAACAATCATCCCCTCCCACTCACAGGTGTCATCTAGGCCAGGGTAAGGTCAAAAGAAACGCAGGATAAATAACCCTTTCAAGAATATCATCCTGTGCACACCAGATGTATGCACCGATGATACCCCATCAGAATCTGAACTGCTCGTGATGTCAATGTTCCGCTAAGTGGCGCATACCACCCGCTTCCCATGAATCACTCTATTCCTAGGTTTCCTAGATTTCACTCATAGCCTGGGTATTGGGCCTTTTACCTCGAGTAACTCCCACCCCCAATCAGAGAAAACACAGCCAGCACAGCAGATGAATATGAATGAATGCAAACATTAATGCAAACAATAAATGCAAACAGTAAACAATGAATGCAATAAATAACAGCAAAAAGCAACCAAAGCCCTAACCTAGAGAGCGCTAGGAGAGACTCGCTTAGGGAAGAAGGACCAGCACAGGTCAACTTCTCTAGTAAGTTCCCAGCAGAGTCGCCAGCTGTCGCATTACGCGAAAAACCGGCGGGAAAACAAGAACAACAGAGCCGCCACCGTGCGTTATTTATCCCAAAAGAGGGAAAGGAAACGCTCAGAGTAAACCTGGAAAAAGTATGGTCTCGCGACCAAAGAGAATGGGATCGGGAGTCGGTTATGCGAAGGGAAGGTATTAGCACCCCTACGCATCCGTCGTACTCGACGGGATCCACGCACTATAGGAAGGAAAATGGTTGCTAAAACACTGCTCAAATGAACATCTACACTGGCTGAAAGAGACACAAGAGACAAACAAGACTGACTCGGCAGGATATCGCATCCTGGGCCTACTTAGTCTATCAAGCATAGACATCAGAGTCAAAGTAGTTCGGACAGGGGAAACGACACATGCTCGCTAGGATGTCGCATCCTATGCATACGTATCTCCTCTGGACGAAGGAGAATCAGAGCATTCGTAGCTCGGCTGACACGCACACAAACGAACACAGGCAATGGCAAACGTGGAGCCTGAATGCCAATCGCTGGGCTTACATCAGCATCCGAACCAAAAACACACACAAGGAGGCAAACGAGGAGCCTGAATGCCAATCACTGGACTTACATCAGCATCCGAACCAAAACACACACTGGAACCCGAACGCCACTCGATGGACTTACATCAGCTTCCAAGCACACAACAAGACACAGGAAGAAGAAGGGTCTCGATTGCAACTAGGGCAAGAGAAAAGAATTAGTGTTAGTTGTTAGTCAAACTCGACAAGACATCGCGTCTCGTGCCTACGTATCTCACCTGAACATGAGAATCAGAGTTGCCGTAGTTCGGCTAAACTATTCCTGTTGGTTTGTGTTTTTTAAGTGGACAACGTCACTACGCAATCTACCGGATGCTCGACCTTTGGAGACTTACTCACCTGTGGTAGAAGGAGTTGACGTATCCTTACGAGGGGATAATGTTTGTTTGTGTTTTAGGAAAGCTCAAGCAAGAAAGGAAGTCCTATACGAAGGAACCGTGCTACCTTAATTGACATGCAAACGAGACTACGCGGAGTCTAGCAAACCTAGGGGATACAATCACACCACACAAACATATACAGCATGAAATAAACACACCAACAAGGGGCTCAAACATCAGGGTTAGGCTTTAGTCGAGGGGTCATATCAACCTCAACAAACAAGCCTCTGTATCGGGGTCAGGTTAGCTCTTAACCTTGCCATTGAGGGGCTAAGGTGAAGCTGATGAAAAGATGAGTGAGGGGTGTGCCTCACTGCTTCTATCTCTGGTCAGAGAGAGCATCAGACAAGGGAGCGTGGGTCCAGAATGGGGGACCCTTCTACGCTTAGGACATAGACTCGACTGTACAATGTACAAGATCTTGGGCTTGGATCTCAATGCTACAACCATGTAATGGGAGCAAGGAGAAGACTCACAGAATAGTGGGGGATAGATTGCTTATCCCTACCTTCCACCAATTGCCTCAAATGAGGACTTTTCCTGCTTGGGACAAATATAAACATACACAAGCATTGCCTCTTAAGGAGGACTTCAGACAGTTTGCCCGCCCGGTAACAGCCGGGTCTCCAGACTACATGAAGAAGAAAGTTCTATACCTCAATGCCAATTGCTTATAAGCAAAGCAATGCAAGTTCTTAAGAGAACTGAGCAACTAAGGGTACCTGGAAACAGTCAAACAGAATCAACATCCCAACATAAACAAAACAACAACATTAAGAATCAATCAATAATGTACAATCAAACAACAAGGTGCATAGCACAAAGCTCAATGTGAACCAACATCCTACAAAACAGCCACATTAGTTTACAAGTCAAGTAAAATATCCCAAATGTGAAACAATTCCTTTAATCATTAACTTCTTAACCTGAAAAGCCAAAAACAAGTTCAAATGTAAGTGACAAGACCACTAGGACTAGCCTAGGGTCCAAAAGAAGGAAAAATCCTAAAACAGCAACCAATTCATGATCAAAGTCAAGCCATTTCAATTACAAAGGGATACCAATTGGTCCCACACCCTAACTATGCACACATTTCAATTTATGCAACATATAAGGCAAAAGATGCAATGTTAAGTCACATATGAATGGCCAGCAAGATCACATACAAATAAATGCCAAAAAGGATCAATAAAATCCACAAAAATCATATCATAAACAGGGGACATTCAACAAGCTTCATGTCAATTTTCGAGCCATTTGGACTAGTAGATCAATAGGAATTAATTAAACATGACAAAGCATGCAAAAACAACATCAAATGAGTCCATAAAAGGTACATTAACTTCAATTCAATGGTAAACAGTGACATTTAATGGGAAATGGATGGGACCAAAGCTGAATGCAAGCTTAATGTGTTAGGAACTACCCTATCAATTTTCATGGTCATAGGGTTAAGGATGTGGATTTGGCAACATATATACAAAAGGTTACACAAGTAAAGCCCTAAAATGCTAGGCAGCAAGCAAAAATTCTAATCAATTAAAAAATGGATTATAAAAATCCACAAAAATTCACAGTGAACGTTAACATGTTAATGGTGCTGCATGCAAAAAATCAAGGCCATTGGCCACAGGGAAGCATGGAAAAATAATTGGTGAATTCAGCATATCACAAGGTGTCACCTATTTCCACATTCAATTTCAATAAATCATATATAAAAAACCAGAAGGCTAAAAATTACAAAACCTATGCCAAAAATTCCAGGGGAGTGTCAAGAATCTACATCTAAAATTTCAATTAATTTGGATTAAGTATGGTGATTATATAATTAAAAAGGTGAGACATGTGAATTTTGTACATATCATGAATATCTCTATGGCAATTTATTTTTCTACCAAGCACAATCTTATTTTTGATTTTTATAAAATAATAGAGAAAAAAAGATGATTAACAAAAAAATCCTGAGATTATTTGGATCATTATTGGTCATGATATGATTTTTAGAAGTTTTTAAAAATAATTATTGAATATTATTTGGATTTAATATGGATTAATTAATTTATTTATGATGATAATGGCATAATCGGTAATTCTTACGTACGAGGCCAAAACGCGGCGTGCCACTAAAGTGATGTGGCGCTGTCCTATTGGCTCTGGCGATGGAAAACACGGAACGAAAGTGAAAACGCGGGGAAGAGGATCTACACAGCATTTTTTCCAGAAAATTGATGTTCATCGTCTGTTCTTCAGCTTCATCATCTCCAAATTAGGTTTTGGACAAATCGTAACAGAAATCAACGATCCACACACCGGTCGAACCGGCATTTCAGCAGGAATACAAATATGCAAGCGATTTCGTCTATAAATTAACATACAGTGCGAATCGGACGAACGAACAAATGGCGACGAAACTTCAATCGCGGATTAATCAATCAATTCTCAACGAAATGCAATTCTACAAGCTTATACATGCTCTACAATGAATATACTACAGAATCCCTAAGCTAATCGAAGCAATCGCGAGTTTCGATTTCCAACCTTGAGATTGTGCAGCAACGGAATCGCGCGGATTGAGCTTCCAATTTGCAGAAACAGATGCAGCACGTTGATCAGGAAGTGCAGTAGGATCAATCTTTTGGCTCGATTGTGCTGTTTCCGACGGATTCCTCAAGCTGTCATGAAAATGGAAGTTGCTTCAACAGTGCAATTTCTTGATGATTTTTGATCTCACACCTGCAAACAGAAACTCAGCAACCAATATAGAAGACGAATTCAACAAGATTTTGCTCCAAGATCCATGAAATTGGTGAATTCAAGCTAAAGAGTGTTGTGAAAATTTTGAGAGGAATGAGAGAATTTTTCTTTGATTTTCTGTTAGACTTGTGAGAAGTGATTAACGCTGCAAAATTCTGTTAGATTAAGTTTATATATGCAGTCCTTAATCCCACTATAATCACCATTAAGCCAAAAAATGGATTAGTGAAATTTAGCTCATGTAATGCATTTGGTATTTTTGCCTTTTAACCTTTAGAAGCATCTTAGCAGCAAACTATCATTTTGAGCAAACCACAAAAATCATTTGGAAGCTAATGGTATTGGCCTTATTTTCAAATTCCCCATATTTCTCATTTTGGACCATTTTGCCCCTCCCTCTAATTAGTTCACTTCAAAAATGAGCTTTTGCATTGAGCCTTTTCAAAGAAATCCAATTAAGCACCCTTGAAGTACACATTAAATGGAGTTTGTGCATATAAAGAACTTGCAATTTGGACAAACCATGTGGTAGTTATGCCCTCCTGATTACGGGTCTTTTCTGAAATTCACTGAGCCATATTTTGCAAACCACACATTGGATTTTGGAGTTCTTGGACTTTTTGGAAAGGTGAGACCAAGATCTTCAACTTTCATGTTGGACAAAATTCCATTTGAAGCTTGTATGATGAAGTTATCTTGAGGAGAAAAAGTTTCCATTTTGGGCAGCTGAAATTACAGGTCACCTGCTATTTTTGGAAATTTTTCTGTCTGACCTCCAAATCTTCAACCTTGGTCTTTGGCATGTCAAATGAGACTTATATGGACATGAATGAGGCCTTTCAAACCATTTCCCACCTTCCAATCCATAAAATCAGGCACAGTTGACCACAGTTGACCACAGTTGACTTTCCAGGGTTTCTGGTTGACTGAACAATGACTGGTGACTTCTGAGCATCCAATCTTTGGCCAAACCACTTCAAAATGATCCTTGGACCATATGAGCTTGAAAAATCAACCCTAGGGCTTTGTCTCAATGAAAATAGCACATGCTTGCTTGATTGACTGATTCTCCTGATCAGTCTGACCCAATCCATCAATTGAGCTTGCACTTGGGCAAATGGACAATGCAATGTTATGCAGTGGACATGTTATGTTATGACCTAATATGAAATGAATGTACAAAATGGGAGGGTGCAAATTTGAGGTGCTACACTTATTTATCATATAAATTGTCTCTCACATGCATCAACATACATACAAAATGAAACAGTTATGACCCCTAATGCAATTGTTCTCCCAAGCCAATGAGAGAACCTAAGCTAACCTAATAACGATCTAAGCTTCTCCAAGCAAGATCTTCAAGGTTGTCCTCCTTTGATATTATATTCTTCTCTTTCTTCATAAAATTATATTACATAAAAGAAACTCGTTTTACATACGAGAGAGTGGGATGAGAAAAGAAGTTACATTAAGAGATTAAAATAGAGGCACGACACGCAGGTCGTATTTTAAAATCCCAAAACAAAATAAAGGAAAACTAAGGCCATAAATGATCACCAGAAGACAATAATAATATATACATTATTATTATTAATTTAAATTCTGTTAATTAAATAAACCAAATTAAATTTCGGCGACCGATCACACTACGCAGAGTTAGCCGGGGGTTCCCCTGCCCGGTCACACTACACAAAATTTTAATGAACAATTCATTTGAAATCGACGTCGTTTTTCGCATTAACACTTGATACTTTGAAGCACAACTTTTGCGCAGTCATAACCCTAATCGCATAACTCTTTGACAGCACAACCTTTGTACCGTCATGAACCCTAATGCAACAATTTCATATCGTCAAACACACCTCAATTGTTAATTCAGTATGATTGATCAACACATCATTGCTTCACCATACTAATGCCAGATCAAGAAGCAAATGACCATTGATCGCTCAAAGGAAAATAACCATTAAGTGTTTGAATGAATGAAACAGAAATAATATATCATATATACCGTATTTTGCATCAGAATTACTTATATCATATATATAACTTGATCGATCTCAATTGTGTAACCTATGGACAATCGATGTATCGCTGCTTCATCATGCTAACGTCGGATTCCGAAGCATAGTCAACATCAATCATCCAAGTCATACACACATGATGCCAAATTTAATTACTCATTTATTCTTTGATCCATTCTGTCTTTTAATCGTATTAATATAGAAAATACAGAAAATAAACAGCTATCAGATGCATGGTTTCGTAAGTGGCTCTGATACCACTATAGAAGAATAGCGATCCAAAACGCATAGGAAATTAAAATTTTCTCCTTTAGTGATTCTTATGAATGGGCATGACCGTTGATAGAATCGTTACCTCTTGTGGCGATTGAAACCTTTGATGCAGATCTAAGGAGTGATCACGAATGTTGAATGGTGACAACGCATCTACTCAGTCCACACGAACAGATTCCTTCAATCTCAGTGCTAGCTGCTACGAATGAAGGCTTTGAGTGAGAGAGAGAGAGAGAGAAACGAAATTTCATATATATTAATGCTTCTACACAAGGGTTCTATTTATAGAACCACTTGTGTGGGCTGTAAGCTAAAAAGCCCATTTAAGTGTATGTGGTCCATATCTTATGATATACCAAAATCACTTAAGCACGTGGTACCTTACCATATTTCTTATTCTACTTAAGTGCACCGTACCTTAAGATGTTCTACAATTCACTTAAGTGCACCGTACCTTACGGTGTTTCTTATTTACTCTATCTCTCATCAATCTGTCCTTTTGTGTGTGACCCTGTAGGTTCTCGCGACATTGGTAATTATATTAAATAATGTATTTAACATAATAAACAGTGAGCGGTATCTAGCAACACATCACTGCTACCCAAGACACGAAAATGTCATGTAATCTGACAAATCCTTTTGTGATAATACTTATGTGTACAATTACCCTTTTTCCCTTATGTCTATATTGGGCCCTTAGACATTTATCCTGTTGCGCATGATGGGAAAATTCCATCTAGGTCACTCATGTCCCTCAACATGCTTCGTGGAGTACCCATCAACTGCCTTTATGGTCATCCAGTTATGGACAATGATTGATCAACAATAAGACACTCGACTCTACATCTAAGGTCCATAGTGGTTTCAGGTCGAAGGGTGGTATACACCACTATCACCATGAGAATAACTTATGACACTTTGCATAACATTCTATATAGTATTCTCATAGTGGGTTAATCCAGTATAAATATTACTCTTAATATTCATACCTATGTTTAAGACTTGATAACTCCTTATCCATGATTCATGAGATGTGATCATCAGTCTATATACATAATAGCTTAATGGTTTAATGTTATCCCACTTTACAACAAAGCTCGACTACGAATACTTTAAGAATAATGTCCTAATATTTAATGAGATCTCATGATTAAGTCACACTTGATACATTAAACGGACTAGCTATTCTAGGGACTTTATTAAACAAACATAATAAAGAAAAATCCTTTTGTTATTAATAAATAATTCGATACAAGTACCGAAAGTATTGGCCTCTAGGGCTTACACCAACAATATCTTCATGCTTGTACAAGATGCCAAAGTCTAAGGTGCCTTGCAGGTATCTCATGATTCTTTTAACTGCAGCAACATGCATTTTTGTGGGTCTTTCCATGTATTTAATCACCAAACACACATCAACTGCCATGTTAGGTCTTATTTCTATAAGGTACATTAAGCTTCCTACCATCTGTTTGAAAATGGTGGCAACAACAACTTTACTACTTTCATCTTTCACTAATTTGCAACCTGAAACAATAGGTCTACATGCTTTATTGCACCCCTCTATGCCAAATCTTGATATAATTTCTGCTGCATACTTTTGTTGTTGTATAATGATCCCATAATTGCACTACTTCACCTGAATTCCCCAAAACTACCTCATCATTCCCATTATTCCCAAGTCAGTCATGGAAAACTCTCCCTTCATTGACAACTTGAATTCATTCATCATTTGAAGATCATTGCTAGTGTAGATACAATCATCTACATACAAGCTCACAATGTGAATCGTCCCCTTTAATTCCATGAATAACAAAAAGAGTATGCTCGTATGGACATTACAAAAACTTATCAATACAGAAATATGAGTCTATCTTGCTATACCAATCCTTTAGAGCTTGTCTTAGGCCATATAGTGATTTTCTCAGTTTATACACCATTTCAAGTTTTTCTTTGCGATATCCCTCCGGTTGGCTTATCTAAACATCTTCAGATAGCTCACCATGTAGAAAGGCACTATTTACATCTAGTTGAAACACACACCATATTTGATTTGCTGCTACTGCTAGTATGGTCCTAATGGTGTCCCACCTAGCCACAAGTGCAAACACTTTATTAAAATCAATACCATACCTTTGTAAATATCTTATTTCTACCAATCTGGATTTTTATTTGTCCACTTCTCCCTTTTCATTGTACTTTGTTTTGTAGATTCATTTTACTCCAATGGTTTTTAGGCCTTTAGGTAGTGTTGTCAATTCCCAAGTATCATCCCTCTCTATGGACTCTATTTCAAGATCCATTACTTTCCTCCATAGCTCTAATATGAGAAATACCTCATAGCTTGTAGGGTCCTCATTTGAGCTAAAGACTGCAAAGTTATGCAGTTGATAATCCTTTTCATTTTATAAGCAAGTCACATAGTCATTAAGATACTTTGGAGGTATTCTAATTTTATGAGCTGGCTCATTAGATTCTTTAGTGGTTTCTGCTCTTCCATCATTCTCTTTATTTGTATTGACATCTAAAGGTTCTTCAACATGTTCTTTATTTGAATTCTTTGCTACTCCTGGAGTTGTTATATCATGTCTTTCTTGTATTTCAATTTCACTCTCATCTTCTTTAACACTTAGTTTCTTGAAACACAACATTCTTGCTGATGATGATTTTTCCTTCAACTGGTTCATATACCTTGTAGGCTTTGGATTTCTCATTGACATTGTTGAAATCCCATTACAGACATTGTTGAAATCCCCATTGCAGACATTGTTGAGTTAACATCTAGCTTAACAAATTTCCTAAAATTTGCATCAAATTCAAAGAACCAAGATTTAACCCCAACTATATGATTACTGCATCCATAATCAAGATACCATATTTCTTCCTTAGCCCAACCTTTTGATTCACTCTTGGCCATAAAGATCATATCTTTTTCTTCATTGAATTCAACATAGTTGGCACTTTCTTCCCAGCTAGGACACTCACTTTGATAGTGATCTAATTTGTGTCATTTGTAGCATTCCACAAATTCTCTACTTTTTCTACCTCTGTCAAGACCTCTTCTTGAGAACCTTCATATACCTCTCTCAGTACCTCTTCTTACATTGAACACTTTCAGTGTTTGTTCTTCAATGAAATCTCTTTGACCTTTCATCCTTTGCTCATGCACAAGCAGGTTTCTTTCTAGTTCATTAATGGGAAGAGTTGTCACATCATTAGACTCTTCAACGAAACACACAACATAGTTGAATTTTGCTGACATGATCTCAAGATCTTATCAAAAACTTCTACTTACTCTAATATCTCTCCATGTTCAGTCATTCGATTTGCAATGGCAAGTGTTCTTGCAAAGTACTCGTCAAAAGTTTAAATTTCTCCCATTGCAAGAACTTATAATTCTTTGTGCAACGAGTGCAAATGTCTTAGGTTGTGTTACACATGATGATGGTTTCCAAGATCAACCTATCAATGGACTGGAACATATAGTTCTTGGCCTTTAAGTCTGTCAATTTACTCTCCTTCGTAACCTTCAATTGTTCTTGAGTTGTATCTAAAGGTGGCACCATGATACTGTTTTCGATCAATCCTCAATACTCCTTTAACTAAAGCAAATTCTTCATTAGCATGAACCAGTGATCATTGATAACATGAAATTATATCACATTTTAGGACTTAATTCAATTAAATTATATTATTATTTACTTTAATTTATTTCATTTTATCAGATATTACGCGGTATTTCCTTTCTATTTATCTCAAGGATCTATTTGAAGCAAAAGTAAAAAAAGGAAGAAAAGGAGGTGCAAAAAGAAGTTTTTGGAAACAAATAGCAAAAGCCAAGCCCACCCCAAAGAAGGCACAGGCGTTGTGCCTGTGACGAATGTCACAGAGGTTGTGACGAGCGTCACGCTATATGCACTTGTGTGACGAGCGTCACACATGGTGTGACGGACGTCACACCATTCCCCTATATTTGAGGCACAAGGAACGCTTCAGAGACGTTGAGAGAGAGTTGAGCCATATTTCCACGCCCAACTATTCTGCACGTTGAATTGAAGACTTTTGACGCGGAAGGCAGTTGCAGGAGGTAGCATATAAATAGTAGCTTTTTGGAAAGCTGAGGGTTCCACGCTTTTTCCAGATTTTTGCCGTTTTCGCATTTTTCTTCTTCCAGCAGCTTAGGCATATTTTTACAGTATTACTTTTACAAATTTCTATATTGTTTTCTTTTACAATTCTATTTTCTTTTCTAGCTCTTAATTAATTTTTTGCACAATAGTCTCTACATCGGAAACTATTGTGTACCTTTTACCGGATCTAACCTTACGTTAGAATCTAGTTTTTTTATTCCTTCGTTTTATTTTTCTGCCTGATTGAAGAACTCAAGAACAAATCCAACCGGTCTGTGGTGGAGTGTTCAAGACTGCTATTTAATTATTTAGGTTCTTTATTTATTTGTTGAATTTATATATGCTTGTTTTTATTATTAATTTTTGCTGCTTGCCTGTGATGAATCTGTTTATGCATGTTATTTATTTAAGTCTGTTTAGCATGTCTGGCTGATTTATTTAGGTATCGGTATGTAAAGTAAGCGAAATGAAGGAATCAAAACTAAGTTGGTTTAATTAAGTTTAAAATTAAAATCACTCTTTTTACGGTCTCAATTTACAGGTTTAATAACAAAGTTTTTGTACGAAAGTAAAAGACATAAAGAAGTTAAAATCAACAGAGCGAGAGTTTGAGGTTTTGACTGGACAGTGTAAATTGGACATTAATTCTAGATCAGGGCGAGAGCAAATTTTTAGAGTTAATTAAATTCTAACCTTTTTCAAAAAGTATTTTTAAAGATTGAATGTGAGGGCGAGAGTTAAGCATTTGAATTTAATTATATAACCTAAGTCAACAGAGCGAGAGTTTGAGATAAGGGTGTTTAAACGATTAGTGTTTTCTTAAAAAGAGTTTCTACGGATTCTACTGTTTTCAAAAAGTGGTTTTTGACTTAACTATAAGTGACAGCTACGTTAATATAAAATCATAGTTTATTCAACAGAGCGAGAGTTTGAGATAAAACTTTTAACCAATAGCGTCAACTGAAAAGATTTACTTTAAAACCAAGAAACCAATAAAGAATTGATTCCCTAATTACGACGAATTACATACCGATATCCGCTTATTAGATATTTATTTTAGATCTTATTTTAGTTTTAACGTTTCCCCCAAACAATCAAAATATCATCTGCCTTAGCTTTACGAAGTAACCTTAGATAACGATATATCGATTCATAAGTCCCTGTGGGATCGATATCTTTTAAAACTACGCGATAGAACTGTGCACTTGCAGTTTGTACCCCAATTCGACTCATAAAGTCGAGCGAGCAAGTTTTTGGCGCCGTTGTCAAGGACTTTTATTTAGTCGATATCGTAACTCTCCTGTTACGCTGTAGAGACTAAGGCTTTTCTTTTTCTTTTCTTTCTTTCGTTGATTTGTATGCCACGCACTCGCTCTCAAGGCGAACCGCTCTACTTACGAATCAACGATATCGAACTATATCTCCGAGTCTTACGACGAATTCGGGAATATCGTGCTGCAAACAATCTCCCTCCTGTAGAACTTCCTGATTTCAAAAATATTTTCCCTTCGATACCCGAGATGGCAGAACCAGCTCGTGCTCTTAGAGATTATGCCGCTCCATCGCAAGATGAACCGCATTCAAGTATTGCTCCACCCGCAATCGAAGTAAACAACTTTGAACTAAAACCTTCACTGTTGCAGGCAGTGCAACAGAACCAATTCTCTGGGAATCCTACCGAGGATCCTAACCTTCATTTATCCGTATTTGTCCAATACGCTGATACTGTTAAAGCTAATGGTGTCACTTCAGAGGCAATTCGACTTCGTCTTTTTCCTTTCTCACTAAGAGATAGCGCTAGAAGATGGCTTCAATCTCTTCCTTCCAACTCAGTCACCACATGGAACGAGTTGAAGAAAGTTTTTCTTGCTCGATATTTTCCGCCAAGCAAAACAGCTATGTTAAGAGCCCAAATAAATGGATTTAAACAGAAAGATAACGAGTCTCTTTTCGAAGCATGGGAAAGATACAAAGACATGATGAGACTTTGTCCACACCATGGTTTAGAAGACTGGTTAGTAATTCATACATTCTATAATGGTCTCCTGTACAACACGAGGTTAACAATAAGATGCCGCCGCAGGTGGTGCGCTAATGAACAAACCTTATGCAGACGCTTACCAACTTATCGAAAGCATGGCTCAAAACCACTATCAGTGGGGAACCGAACGAACAATGGTGGAAAAACCTCAAACGGAAACTGGCATGTACGAGATAAGTAACCTTGATCATGTTAATGCAAAAGTGGATGCTCTGGTCCAGAAAATTGAAAGTTTAAATGTATCACCTCCAGCCACAGTAGTTGCCATAACTCAGAATTGCGAAGTCTGTGGAATCCAAGGTCACACTCCTGCAGATTGTCAACTCCTAACAGGAATCCAAGCGGAGCAAGTAAACTATGCTCAAGGAAGCCCCTATTCGCATACCTATAACTCAAATTGGAAGAATCATCCAAATTTTTCATATAAGAGTAATAATGCTCTATGCGCACCTGGACAATCTTCAAATCAAGCCCCAGCTATACCTCCGGGATATCAGAAGCCGACCCCATCCACATCTAACAATAACGCCCCTAGGAAATCCAACTTGGAAATCATGATGGAGAACTTTATAGCTTCTCAACAGCAAACCAATAAAGATTTCTTAAACCAGAATGTACATACTGGCGAACAAATTAAACAACTAGCAAGTAAAGTAGATGCCCTGGCTACTCATAACAAAATGCTGGAAACGCAAATATCACAAGTAGCTCAACAACAAGCGCCTACTGCTGCCCCAACTGGTACATTTCCTGGCCAACCCCAACCTAACCCAAGAAGCCACGCTCATGCAATTATACTGAGAAGTGGAACGGAAGTGGAAGGACCGTCTGACCCAAGGATAGAAAACCAAAACTCTGAAAAGTCAACTGAGGAAAGTGAACCTAAGGAAAAGGCAGAGAGTAATAAGGAAACCGTAGAAAAGAAGGAACCTTATGTACCTCCACCATCTTATAAACCACCTACCCCTTACCCTCAAAGGCTTGTTAAAACCAAAGATGCGGACCAATTTAAAAAATTTGTCGACCTACTAAAACAATTAAACGTCACAATTCCGTTTACAGAAGCTATTACGCAAATGCCCTCATATGCCAAGTTTTTAAAAGAAATTCTTTCTAATAAAAGGAAACTTGAAGATAGCGAAATCGTTACACTTACTGCTGAATGTAGCGCTATAATCCAGAATATGCCTCCTAAACTTAAAGACCCAGGTAGTTTCTCTATACCCTGTCACATAGGAAAATTTGTCATTGACAAAGCCTTATGCGATTTAGGAGCCGGTATTAGTGTTATGCCTTTATCCATATGCAAGAGACTTGAAATGGGAGAATTAAGACCAACTAAAATGTTTGTGCAACTAGCAGATCATTTCGTAAAATATCCTGTAGGAATTCTTGAAAACGTTCCAGTGCGCATAGGTCAATTCTACATTCCAACTGATTTTATAATTATGGATATTAGAGAAGATGAAGTTACACCCATTATACTGGGAAGACCGTTCTTAGCAACCGCCGGTGCAATCATAGACGTAAAACGAGGACGACTCACTTTCGAAGTAGGGGAAGAGAAAATTGAGTTCATCCTTTCCCAATTTTTGAAAGCACCTGCAATAGAAGATACATGTTACTTCATGGATATCATCGATGAATGCATAAAAGAAACGGAGTTAGAAAAAGACAAATCATCTGACTACCTTGTAGAAGACAAACTTAACCAATGTTTAGCAATAACACCGGATCCTACGCAATGCCTTAAGAAACCAACCTTAGACCTGAAAACACTTCCCAAGAATCTGAGATATGAATTCCTAGACTTAGAGCTTGAACGACCAGTGATAGTTAATGCTGACCTAGGAAGACTCGAAACAGAAAAACTCCTGCATATCTTAAGAAAATATCCAGCCGCACTAGGTTACAACATCACCGATCTTAAAGGAATAAGTCCTTCTATTTGTATGCACCGCACCATGTTAGAAGAAGACTATAAAACTTCTAGGGAACACCAGAGAAGACTAAACCCGATCCTAAGTGAGGTAGTGAAGAAGGAAATAACCAAGTTATTAGAGGCAGGTATCATATATCCTATATCTGATAGCAAATGGGTTAGTCCTGTACACGTAGTACTAAAGAAAGGAGGTATAACAGTCATTGAAAATGAAAAAGGAGAAACTATAACCAAACGAATCGAATCGGGATGGAGAATGTGCATTGACTATAGGAAACTAAACAAAGCAACCCGAAAAGATCATTTCCCTTTACCATTCATTGACCAGATGTTAGAACGATTAGCAAAACATTCACATTTCTGCTATCTAGACGGTTACTCAGGTTTCTTTCAAATACCAATTCACCCTGATGACCAAGAAAAGACAACGTTCACGTGCCCTTTTGGTACCTTCGCTTATAGACGAATGCCGTTTGGCTTGTGTAATGCTCCTGCAACTTTCCAAAGATGCATGATGGCAATATTCGCCGATTTTCTAGAAAACATCATGGAAGTATTTATGGATGACTTTTCCGTATGCGGACAAAGCTTTGAAGAATGTCTTGAAAACCTAGAGAAAGTTCTAGAGCGATGTGTAAAAGTAAACCTAGTACTTAATTGGGAAAAATGTCACTTTATGGTACAAGAAGGAATTATTTTAGGACACATCATCTCAAATAGAGGAATCGAAGTAGACAAGGCCAAAATAGAGGTAATCGAAAACCTTCAACCTCCGAAGACTGTGAGAGAAGTACGAAGCTTCTTAGGACATGCCGGTTTTTACCGACGATTCATTAAAGACTTCTCTAAAATAACTAAACCGTTGACCGGATTATTGATGAAAGATGCTGAATTCATATTCGACAATAAATGTTTAGAAGCATTTCAAACGCTTAAACAAGCACTGATCTTCGCACCCGTAATGCAGACACCAGATTGGAATGAACCATTCGAAATAATGTGTGATGCCAGCGATTACGCTGTAGGTGCTGTTTTAGGACAACGAAAAGATAAAAAGCTTCATGTTATATATTACGCAAGTAGAACTCTAGATGAAGCACAAATGAATTACACCACAACCGAGAAAGAACTTCTAGCAGTAGTGTTTGCGCTAGATAAATTTCGTTCTTACTTAGTCGGAGCCAAAATAATCATCTACACTGACCACGCTGCTATCAAATACCTCTTAACTAAAAAGGATGCAAAACCTAGACTCCTAAGGTGGATCCTGTTACTACAAGAGTTCAATTTGGAAATCAAAGACAAGAAAGGAACTGAAAACGTAGTAGCAGATCACCTCTCTAGACTTGAGAACCTTGAACCGGAAAGAACAACAATTAACGATGATTTCTCGTACGATAAGCTTATAGCTACTTTAGAAGAAAATAACGCTGATAGACAGGTAGAAACTACCTTAGCAATATCTGTTACACCGTGGTACGCTGACCTCGTCAATTATTTAGCTGCCGGAATAGTTCCATCTACCTTATCCTACCAACAGAAGAAACGATTCTTCTACGATATAAAACATTATTACTGGGATGACCCCTTACTTTTTAAAAGAGGTCCCGATGGTATTTTCGGTCGGTGTATACCCGAAGAAGAGGTAGAAAGTATAATCCAACATTGTCACTCCGCTCCTTATGATGGACACGCAAGTACATCCAAGACCTGCTCTAAAATCCTACAAGCCGGTTTTTATTGGCCAAGTATATGGAAGGA
Source organism: Lathyrus oleraceus (assembly GCF_024323335.1). Lineage (NCBI taxonomy): Eukaryota > Viridiplantae > Streptophyta > Magnoliopsida > Fabales > Fabaceae > Lathyrus > Lathyrus oleraceus. The sequence goes on along the minus strand of NC_066579.1, from coordinate 8,806,559 downwards.
TGTACATGCAACTATTAAGAAATGTGACAGATGTCAACGCACAGGAAACATATCTAGACGCGACGAGATGCCACAAAAGGGCGTTTTGGAAGTCGAGATTTTCGACGTGTGGGGGATAGACTTCATGGGACCTTTTCCATCCTCTTTCGGCAACAAATACATATTCATGGCAGTTGACTACGTATCAAAATGGATTGAAGCTATAGCTTCTCCAACAAACGACACACGAGTAGTAACTAGACTCTTTAAGAATATAATATTTCCAAGGTTTGGTGTCCCAAGAATAGTTGTCAGTGATGGTGGATCGCATTTCATATCCAAAGTACTCGAAAAACTACTGCTTAAGTATGGCGTAAGACATAGAGTAGCGACACCTTACCACCCTCAAACCAGTGGGCAAGTGGAAGTATCTAACAGAGAAATCAAACAGATACTAGAAAAAACAGTCGCCACTTCAAGGAAAGACTGGTCATTGAAATTACCAGAAGCTTTATGGGCATACCGAACTGCTTACAAAACACCCATAGGGACAACCCCATTTAAGCTAATTTATGGAAAATCCTGTCACCTCCCGGTAGAATTAGAACATAAAGCCTATTGGGCTATTAAAAATCTAAATTTAAACTATAAAGCCGCCAGTGAAAAGAGAATCCTTGATATAAGCGAATTAGAGGAACTCAGAAGAGACGCTTACGAAAATGCCAGAATCTACAAAGAAAGAACAAAACAATGGCATGACAAGCGCATATCAAGGAAAATCTTCAAACAAGGCGATACAGTCCTTTTATTTAACTCCAGACAAAAGTTATTTCCGGGAAAACTACGATCTAGATGGTCAGGGCCTTTTCAAATCACTAATGTTTTTCCCAGTGGAGCAGTAGAAATTAAAGGTAAATCTATGGAACCATTTACCGTAAACGGGCAACGTCTAAAACATTATCACTATGCAGAAAACAATGAAGATTCGCAAGTCTTGCACTTAGACGAAATGCCTCCAGAAATCATAGATTATAATTGATTGTTTTTATGTCGAGCTTGCGACATTAAACAAAGCGCTTAGTGGGAGACAATCCACAAATTATTTTATTATTCTATTATTATTATTTTTCTATTTCTTCCTTAATTATTCTTTTAATTTCTGTTTAGTATTCATTCTTAATTTATTTTAATTTATTAAAAACTTTTCTCTTCTTTCGGCATTTGGCCAAATCCTGACTAAAACTATTGTTTTTCTTTTCTCTAGCTAACACTAACCTGATGGGACATATTGATCGTATGGGTATCAAATTCAGAGGAACAACTCAGAAACAAAAGTTTGAGGAACTAGCCACGAGAGAGATGCTACCTAGCCTGTATGCTGATGACTGGGCAATGACTGCCCTTGGACTAAGACAAAGTGTCCTGTATTTGCTGAATCAGATAGGGTGGGAAACCGCTCCTATCCGTAGACAGTTTGTCACTTACCGGAGACTGACTCTAGAATTCCTTAGTTCTCTGATCTATCTACCCAGCCATGGAAAAGGAATAAGCAGAGGTTTTATACAGTTCAGAATGTTTAACATGGAGTACCAATTTAATATTCAAGATTTTACCAACCTTTTAGGCTTCCCTACATCCTTTGACACATTCACAGTGAGCCAAGAGGAACTTTTCGAATATAGAGAACTTGAACACTTTTGGGGTAACTTGACTGGAAATGACGATCCCGAGGAACATGAGTTTCTCTCTGAAAACATACATAACCCGGCCTTTCGCTATTTCCATAAGATCCTGACCCACACCTTATTTGGGAAGAAGCCAAACAGTACCACAGTTTCACGTGATGAACTCTTCATCATATTTTGTGCTTCCTAGAACCGTCCAGTAAACGGTGCCACTTTTATGTTAGCAAATTTGGACCACCTTATCCAAGATGAGCGAGCACCAATCCGAATAGGCGGTTTGATAACTATGATAGGTAATGCTATTGGATTACGTCAGCATATACTTGACTTAAGCCCTTTTTGTGGCATTACTACTATGAGTATACCCTTCCTCTTCAACACTTTGTTTATAGCAAACCTAGGGTCTGATGAGTTTGAGCTTATTATTGATAACCAAGTTCTTTGCGTATTCACCATGCCCGATCCTAGGACTAGTGTTCACAACCGCAATAACTGGCTCTACAATCTGAACGAAACCACCTCTCCTGCTAGATCCACTGAATCCATCCAGGACTATGAGATTTGTGATGACTATGAGACTTATGATGACCAGATTCCTTATGCTGAATCAGATCCTCAGACACCATTTGGATATTATGATATTGATCCTCCTCCTCAACCTGCTCAGACCGAAGAATCGGCAATACCCGACCTTAGACATCATATGCCCGGAACTGATTATAACACTGCCATGGAAGCTTTGATGTCAGAACAAGATGCCCTCAGAGAAGAGTTCACTAGCTTGAGGCACGAATTTCTGGGATACATGAACAATATGACAAACCAGTTTCATGAGTTACTATACCGTGTTAACTCCTTTGCTCCTCCGGCCAGAGATCGTGCAGATGGATATAATTTATTTGTTTTTCTTAGTTATTTAGTCTTAAGCTAGATTAATTCGTTAATGTTATTTCAAATTATATTCGTATTTGTTTCTCTTTCACACTTTTTGTTTTTCTCCATTGTTACATTATGATTATTTTATTGAAGCTATTTATTCATTTTATTACGTAATATCTATTATGCTCTCTACTATTGCTGCCTACATGACTTATTAAAGAACAATATATATATGCATCATTGTGCAAAGTAGAATGACGTGCAGGAAAATTAAATAGCAAAATAAAATAATCAAAAGCAAAACAAAACAAAAAAATAATAAAAATAAATTACCAAGTTATTCTGAAGAACGCTAGCTGAAGCCATGCCAAAAAAGACTGTGTGACGAGCGTCACACAATCTATGACGGACGGCATGCCAAGTACCTGTTACGACCGTCACGCCCCTGTGACGAGCGTAACACCTTTCTGACTAGGTGAACGTTACAGTGCCGTTGGAGACGAACGTTATACCCTTTTACTTTTTACCTTCCCCATTTATTCCCATTAACCCACACTTATTCACTTTTCAACCACCTCCTTTCCAACTTCCAAATTCTTTTCCTATAAATACCCATCAAAACCCACCTCCATTCACCACAAACCACTCTCTAATATCAAATACATTTCTTTCTTTCCTTTACCACTCCTTTAAATTCACTCATCAGTATGGCGGGAAATCAGAATTTCGGAAATATCATCTTCCGATCCGGAGATGAAAACTATCAAAGGGAGCAATTCAAGCGCTTTCAACAGCGAGGCGTCATCTCTACCAGGTATCCTGATTCAACTTGTTTACAACAATTAGGATTACTTCAAGGTATCGAGTGGATGCTCTGCCTTGCCGATCTAACCTTTCTATGTACACATAATCAAACCACCTACCCCTCCCTAACCTTAGAATTCTTAAGCTCATACGCGTACAACACTCCAGCCGGTGAGGACGAATTCTTAACCGGTACCGCAACCTTCCGTATGTTCAACACTGAGTACTCCTTAACCCAAAACCAATTGAGTACCATGCTACAATTTCCCACAGAAGGTCATGTCTACCCCAAAATCCCTCCAAACCTAAACTGGAGCACAGTTGCTGCTTTCGAACTCTTTAGGAAAATATCCGGAGTAGATGCCAACAATTGGGAAGAGCTCCTCGTTTCCCATATACATAACCCAACTATACGGTACTTTATCCGTATCCTACAAAACACCGTTTTTGGAAGACCGAGCAACAGCAAGGTCAACGCAAAGGAACTCTTCTTCCTCGAATGCGTCTTCGAACCACAGGCTAAGGTAAACGCCGCCTCCTTCCTATTTCATCATATCCGCACCTTATGTGCTAGAGGCCGTCAACCTTTTGTAATTGGTGGATTAATAACCACCATAGCACTTGGCTTAAACCTAGGGGACCGACTCCAAACTTTAGAATCTTTACCTCCCCTATTTATGGATATAAGCTACTGTCGGTCCAGCTGCCTAATAAATAACCGAATAGGCGGAAAATATTACCTTATGGTGAATAACCAGGCCGTCCCAAGCGTTGTTCTCCCCAACATTTCCCTAACCGTTGTCACCAATCCCAACCGCCACCTCTATGATCTGAATGCTCTCGAAGCTACCGAGCCTTCGCATACAAACCCGCCTGTAGACGAGTTTGAAGAAATGGAGCAAGGTGATAACGCTCCTGAACAACAATCAGTCCCCCTCAACCCTTCCGATACTGCAGCTGGCCCATCCTCCCGACGTCGTCGACGAAGAAGGCCTGCAACCAACGACGACATCATGGATGCCATTGATGGTATGCAAGCACAGAATCTCGAAATGATGCAAATGATGCGCCAAATGCAACAACAGCAGGCAGAGAGGAATAACATAACCGATCAGCGGTTCACTGAGTTGTTTAGCAGGTTCGACAACTTAGACTTACGTCAGCGATCACCAGGCCCAAGAACAAGAGGCGGAAGGCAACCTTAACTTTTCTTTTCCCTTCCTTTTTGTATTTCATTTTGTTTCCTTAAAACATTGGGGACAATGTTTAATTTAAGTATGGGGGGGAAAACCATGTTCTTTCTATCCTCCACTTTCCTTTTCAAGTATGTACTTTTCCTTTCATTGTTATTTCCCTTTCTTATATAAAATAATAATAATAATAATAATAATAATAATAATAATATAGATTTATTTTAAGTTAAGTCCCTAGCGTGAAAAACTTTCTATTATCTATTTCCCCTCAAATTTTCATGAGCCATAACAGAAATTCAACACACCCGATAAGTATAAAGGTTGCTTATTTTATAAAACTTGAGTGAAATCAAAAACAAAAATTATTACCATAACAACGCTCTGAGAACCTCAACACATTAGATCAGGATAAGCACCTATTATACCAAGTCCATGGACTTTTAACCTGATAGTAACCCCAAGTAGTTTATACGAGAAGTCAGCACCATCTTAATAGCAAACTACGTGGAGAGCCGATGAATATAAGTGAATGATTCCCAAAGTAACATAAAAAATATATATCAGGAAATGCACTAATTAAGTTAGGTGATCCTTACCAGATCATTTAATCTAAAGGTTGCAGATCATACAAAAGCATAATACGAGAGATCCATTATGAGTTGGTTCAGTAGGTATCTGGTACTGAACTTGGTAGGGCGGACTACGGTCCGATCCCCCGCAATTTGCAATGGACTGAATAACGAAGTTATCCGACTTATGTACCAGAACTTCTAGCTAAAAGGGGATCAAAATCACTAACCGGTTACTCCACTATGTGCGCGAAAAGATAAAGGGCTTAATGTGATTTCGCTAGAATGAAAACGGGTGAAATAAGAGTAAAGGAACTAGGGCAGCTATAATGGCATTACTTGAACTGGTTTGCATGAGGTGAGGTTATCTGAGGTTGTGACGGTGGTTGTCGATGTCAAGATTAAACTCAAGTCACTTCTAAACAAAGTTTACATGCAACCTAATACGAATTGATGCGTGTTTTGAAATTTCATCTGGCTAAAATTTTTAAGTTCTATACCGTATTTTGCTTGAGGACAAGCAAAGATCTAAGTATGGGGGAGTTTGATAACATGAAATTATATCACATTTTAGGACTTAATTCAATTAAATTATATTATTATTTACTTTAATTTATTTCATTTTATCAGATATTACGCGGTATTTCCTTTCTATTTATCTCAGGGATCTATTTGAAGCAGAAGTAAAAAAAGGAAGAAAAGGAGGTGCAAAAAGAAGTTTTTGGAAACAAATAGCAAAAGTCAAGCCCAGCCCAAAGAAGGCACAGGCGTTGTGCCTGTGACGAACGTCACAGAGGTTGTGACGAGCGTCACGCTATATGCACTTGTGTGACGAGCGTCACACCATGTGTGACGGACGTCACACCATTCCCCTATATTTGAGGCACAAGGAACGCTTCAGAGACGTTGAGAGAGAGTTGAGCCCTATTTCCACGCCCAACTATTCTGCACGTTGAATTGAAGACTTTTGACGCGGAAGGCAGTTGCAGGAGGTAGCATATAAATAGTAGCTTTTTGGAAAGCTGAGGGTTCCACGCTTTTTCTAGATTTTTGCCGTTTTCGCATTTTTCTTCTTCCAGCAGCTTAGGCATATTTTTATAGTATTACTTTTACAAATTTCTATATTGTTTTCTTTTACAATTCTATTTTCTTTTCTAGCTCTTAATTAATTTTTCGCACAATAGTCTCTACATCGGAAACTATTGTGTACCTTTTACCGGATCTAACCTTACGTTAGAATCTAGTTTTTTTATTCCTTCGTTTTATTTTTCTGCCTGATTGAAGAACTCAAGAACAAATCCAACCGGTCTGTGGTGGAGTGTTCAAGACTGCTATTTAATTATTCAGGTTCTTTATTTATTTGTTGAATTTATATATGCTTGTTTTTATTATTAATTTTTGCTGCTTGCCTGTGATGAATCTGTTTATGCATGTTATTTATTTAAGTCTGTTTATCATGTCTGGCTGATTTATTTAGGTATCGGTATGTAAAGTAAGCGGAATGAAGGAATCAAAACTAAGTTGGTTTAATTAAGTTTAAAATTAAAATCACTCTTTTTACGGTCTCAATTTACAGGTTTAATAACAAAGTTTTTGTACGAAAGTAAAAGATATAAAGAAGTTAAAATCAACAGAGCGAGAGTTTGAGGTTTTGACTGGACAGTGTAAATTGGACATTAATTCTAGATCAGGGCGAGAGCAAATTTTTAGAGTTAATTAAATTCTAACCTTTTTCAAAAAGTATTTTTAAAGATTGAATGTGAGGGCGAGAGTTAAGCATTTGAATTTAATTATATAACCTAAGTCAACAGAGCGAGAGTTTGAGATAAGGATGTTTAAACGATTAGTGTTTTCTTAAAAAGAGTTTCTACGGATTCTACTGTTTTCAAAAAGTGGTTTTTGACTTAACTATAAGTGACAGCTACGTTAATATAAAATCATAGTTTATTCAACAGAGCGAGAGTTTGAGATAAAACTTTTAACCAATAGCGTCAACTGAAAAGATTTACTTTAAAACCAAGAAACCAATAAAGAATTGATTCCCTAATTACGACGAATTACATACCGATATCCGCTTATTAGATATTTATTTTAGATCTTATTTTAGTTTTAACGTTTCCCCCAAACAATCAAAATATCATCTGCCTTAGCTTTACGAAGTAATCTTAGATAACGGTATATCGATTCATAAGTCCCTGTGGGATCGATATCTTTTAAAACTACGCGATAGAACTGTGCACTTGCAGTTTGTACCCCAATTCGACTCATAAAGTCGAGCGAGCAATCATAGAAACTTTCAAATCTTAGAGTTGTTGGCTGAATGAATCTTTCTTGTGAGGATTCAATCATGGTGAAAGAGTGAGAAATAAGCCGGGTTCAAGAATGATATTGAAAAGTAGGGGCAATCACGCAAGAGGGAGAAAATAATCGGTTGTTACAAATGAAACAACTCATGTTTTCAGTTAAACGGGATCAAGATCCCAACCAGAGTGATGATACCACTTGATGGATCAGAATGCTATATTCCCATTCATATGCTATATACCAATTATTACTTATACAAGTAGATATAAAGTAGGAATCATTACTTGAGAAACAAGTAATGTTGAAACTAACTCTTAACTAACTAACCATTCATTAAGAAGAATATAGAAACATAATTGTATTAAACCTTTGATTGATTATACTAATAAACACTTAATTCATGCAATACTAATATTTAACGCTTGTGTCACAAATCACTTACCTTGCACCTAAGTACCCTTATGTCATTATATAAGTAGTATACATTGACCAACATGTAGAAGAAGAAAAACAAAGTGATTGAATATGAGTGGCAGTGGAAAAAAGATCAAACAAGTAGATAATTGTGGTGTAATTAGGCACTATGGCACTAACTTTCATACATTCATATTATAAATGATTACACTTCTGACTCAACAGAAACTAAATTCCCATTTTGGTAGGCTCAGCAACAATGGCGGAGAATTGTAATGATCCTAACAAATCCACACGTCCTTATTCTCGTCCTCTCTCAATCCACACACCATTTTTTCAACTCCATCTGTTAAACACACAAATCATGGCAACAGTGCATGAACCAAAAAAACCACACATTATGGTTGTGGTTTTACATTGCCAGAACATGAACAAACGCTGAAAACAAAAATACAACAACAGTACCTAGTTTATGCCACTTTGCTGTAAAGTTGTGTAACACAAAAATAGCGTTGACTCAATAATCGTGATTGTTTCACGGTTTATCTTCACTTTTTCATGCTCTCATCAATCAAAGTTATGTCTTTTACTCTCTCTCTTCTTTATCTCTCTGTTTTGTATTCATTGCTTTCATGGGTCTATTTAATTTTTCTCTCTAACCAAAAGGGTCATTTTATTTTTCTCAATTTGGTTACGTTGTTTCTTCTCACCACCAAGCTATCTCTTTTCTTTCACAACACGGTATCTTTTGTTTTGTCTTGAACTTCTCAATTGTCCCATGTTCATACTTTCTGTGTTTTTTGCTTCTGATTTTTAAGCCAACCCTTTATGTGTTTGTTGATTTGCCTATGAGAAAATGACATTGGATTTAAGTTTCAACTCAAAAAATCTGTTTTTAAACTTTTATATGATTCTATTGTTTAGCCTTGGAATATTCCTTGTAAGTTCTGTCAATGAAGAGGTTTCAATTCTTTTGAAGTTCAAAACTTCTCTTTTAGACTCAAATGATAATCTTGTTAACTGGAATCCTTCTGATTTAACTCCATGCAATTGGACTGGTGTGTATTGTACTGATTCAATAGTAACTTCTGTTACACTTCACAACCTTAATCTCTCTGGTAATTTGTCTCCTACAATCTGTAACCTTCCATGGTTAATTGAGTTGAATGTGTCTAAAAACTTTATCTCTGGTCCAATTCCTGAAGCTTTTTTTGTTAACTGTGATAAACTCGAGGTTTTAGACCTTTGTACAAATAGGTTTCATGGACCATTTCTGACCCTTGTTTGGAAAATCAAAACACTTAGAAAGCTTTACCTTTGTGAAAACTATATGTATGGTGAAATTCCTGAAGATATTGGTGGACTAACATCACTTGAAGAGTTAGTGATTTATAGCAACAACTTAACAGGAAGCATTCCTGCGTCGATAAGTAAGTTGAAGAAGCTTAGAGTTATAAGAGCGGGTTTGAATGGTCTCTCAGGAAAATTACCTTCAGAAATCAGTGAATGTGAAAGCTTAGAGACATTAGGGTTAGCACAGAATCAGTTAATAGGTTCTATTCCAAAGGAGCTTCAAAAGCTTCAGAATCTTACGAATTTGATTCTATGGCAAAACTCTTTCTCCGGTGAGCTTCCTCTTGAGATTGGAAACATTAGTAGCCTAGAATTAATCGCTTTGCATCAAAATTCATTGATTGGTGGTATCCCGAACGATATTGGAAGGCTATCGCGGTTGAAGAGATTGTACATGTACACAAACCAGTTGAATGGTACAATTTCAGCTGAGTTAGGAAATTGTACTAATGCTATTGAGATTGACCTATCTGAAAACCATTTGATTGGTATCATCCCAAAAGAGTTAGGTCAAATCTCTAATCTTAGCTTGCTTCACTTATTTGAAAACAATTTGCAAGGTCATATTCCAAAGGAGCTTGGAAATTTGAGGCTGCTGAGAAATTTAGATCTGTCGTTGAACAACTTAACAGGTATAATTCCATTGGAGTTTCAAAATCTGGAACTCATGGAAGATTTGCAGCTATTTGATAATCAACTTGAAGGTGTAATTCCACCTCATCTTGGAGCTGTTAGGAACCTTACTATTCTTGATATATCTTCAAATAATCTTGTCGGTATGATACCGATTCATCTTTGTGAATATCAGAAACTTCAATTCCTTAGCCTTGGATCAAATAGGCTCTTTGGTAATATTCCTTATAGCTTGAAAATCTGCAAGTCGCTTGTGCAGTTAATGCTAGGGGATAATCTTTTGACAGGAAGCTTACCTGTTGAATTGTATGAACTTCATAATCTTACTGCGCTCGAGCTTCATCAGAACCGATTCTCTGGACTAATTAGCCCTGGAATTGGTCAGGTTAAAAATTTAGAGAGGCTGCACTTGTCAGATAACTATTTTTCTGGTTATCTACCTTCTGAGATTGGAAATCTGACTCAACTTGTCACATTCAATGTTTCGTCGAATCATTTTGGTGGAAGTATTCCAGACGAGTTAGGAAACTGTGTGAGGTTGCAGAGGCTTGATCTTAGCAGGAACAAGTTTACTGGTATGCTTCCAAATTCAATTGGAAATCTTGTGAATTTGGAGCTACTAAAAATTTCTGATAATATGCTCTTTGGAGAAATACCAGGCGCTTTGGGAGACCTTATTCGGCTTACCGATTTGGAACTTGGCGGTAATCGGTTTTCAGGAAGGATCCCTTTTCCTTTTGGAAGACTTTCTGCTCTTCAGATAGCGCTTAACTTGAGTCACAACAATCTTTCTGATACAATTCCTGATAGCTTAGGGAGCTTGCAAATGCTAGAATCGCTTTACTTAAATGATAATCAACTTGTCGGGGAAATTCCTTCATCAATTGGTGACTTGCTTAGTCTTTTAGTATGCAATGTATCTAACAATAAGCTGATTGGAACTGTTCCAGACACGACAACATTTAGAAAGATGGATTTCACGAACTTTGCAGGGAACAATGGTTTGTGCCGTGTAGGTACTAATCACTGTCATCCATCTCTAGCTTCATCTCATTGTGAAAAGCCGACGAAAGACGGTTTGTCGAGGGAAAAGATAGTGAGCATTGTTTCTGGTGTGGTTGGTTTTGTTTCTCTTATTTTCATTGTTTGTATATGTTGGACTATGATGAAGCGCCGCCGCAGCGATTCCTTTGTTTCAATTGAAGAACAAACAAAGCCTCATGTTCTAGATGATAACTATTACTTTCCGAAAGAAGGCTTCACTTACAATGATCTCTTGGAAGCTACTGGAAATTTTTCAGAAGGTGAAGTTATAGGAAGAGGAGCTTGTGGAACTGTCTACAAAGCTATTATGGATGATGGTGAAGTTATTGCTGTCAAGAAGCTGAATGCACGTGGCGGAGAAGCAGGAAATGTCGAACGGAGCTTCATTGCCGAGATTTCAACTCTTGGAAAGATTAGGCACAGGAACATTGTAAAGCTGCATGGATTTTGTTTTCACGAGGATTCTAATCTTCTATTGTATGAATACATGGAAAATGGAAGCCTCGGAGAAAAACTTCATTCAAGTTCAAAAACATGTTCATTGGATTGGAATGTTAGATATAAAATAGCTCTAGGAGCAGCAGAAGGTTTATGCTATCTTCACTATGATTGTAAACCTCAAATCATTCATCGCGATATTAAGTCAAACAACATTTTGCTTGATCAAAGTTTTCAGGCCCATGTTGGAGACTTTGGATTGGCAAAATTGATTGATTTTTCATTCTCGAAATCTATGTCTTCTGTGGCTGGATCATATGGATACATTGCCCCAGGTATGAATAAGTTCAGTACAAAGGTACTACAACAATTATAGTTTTACTTGTTATAATAATTAAGTCTCATTTTTCATCTTTTGCTATATAATTTACTTTCTTATGTTCATTTTTAGAAAATGAGCTGAAAAGAAAATAGCTTAATAGAAAGCCTAGTAAGAGATAGTATCAAAAGAAAACTGATTCGAAAAATGCAAATAAAGAAAAAAAATTGATCACTTAGTTCGGCCAGTTGTTTGTGCCTATGTGTCTAGTTACAAAGCATGGCAACCACTTGTGGCCGTATTTGCCTGCATTTTCCCACTATATCAAGGTTGTAAGTGCAGCTGCGATTGCAATGCAGAACGATGATCGAGTCCTTTTAATCGATGTGCTTTTCTAATTGTTGCTCGATTTATATATATTTTCAGAATATGCTTACACCATGAAGGTGACTGAGAAATGTGACATATATAGTTTTGGGGTAGTTTTGCTGGAACTAGTTACTGGGAGGTCACCCGTTCAACCATTGGAACAAGGCGGTGATTTAGTGAATTGGGTGAGAAGATCAATTCAAGCATCCACACCTACATCTGAGTTATTTGACAAGAGATTGAATCTGGATGAACAAAGAACCATTGAAGAAATGTCTCTTATTCTAAAAATTGCACTGTTTTGCACAAGTACCTCTCCACTTAATAGGCCTACGATGCGAGAGGTTATTGCAATGTTGATCGATGCCAGGGAATATGTCAACCAATCACCAACCTCTCCTTCGTCTGAAACTCCACTTGATGAAGAAAAAAGTTCTTCTTCCAAAGGTTAGAATGCTCAAATGTTCAATAATAGTTTTCTGTTACTAATTCCGTCTCAAAATGTAGAAAACATATTGACCTGTCATAGTTTATGCATGCAGATGATGGTGTCAAGTTGTGAATTACAAGCTTTCCAATTTCCTCAAAGAAGATTTGGGTACTTCATCATTTCCACATGTTTGAATCTTGACAAATGATGTCCCATAGCTCAATTGAATAAATAACTTTAGCTTAAAGAAAGTCACAAATGCAATGGATTAACACAATCAAATGTTCTTCATGTGCAAGCTCATTTATTGAGTTGTTTGACAAGTTTTAATCCAAAGGATGTCAAAAAAAATCTAATGTCGTGTATTTGTGATGGTTCTATTAACATAGCAAAACTCTTGTCCATGCAGGTATTCTTTGTTTCATGCATATGATGGCGAGTTCAGCACACACAATCTCTCCACCTCTTTGAACCTTAAATTAATGATGACTATCTTTGTTTATTATACACAAGGCGATATATAAATTATATAGAATATACTTTTTGATACACTTGTAACTAGTAAGTGTCTTTGCTATCCTCAAGGTTTTAAAAAAGGGTCTTGGTCGTGATGCAGTCGCATAAAGACTTTTGCGATTTTGGTCAGTACAGGTGTTGCGATATTGATTATGATCGTCGCGGTGTGAATTAATCACAATTTGTTCTTTAACATAAAAATGGTGATTAAGAGTATCAAAAATGCCAATAACGTTTTGTCATTTTCGCGGTCGCAAACAGTTTTTTTAAAAACCTTAGTTATGTTACAAAAGATATAAACTTAGAGTTCGTGGAAATATTAGAAAATGAAAAATTTTCGAATTGGATAAAAATAAATTGTCGAGGTGAATTGGATAAAAATAAAAATTGTTGAATTGTCGAAGTGATAAGTAATAATAGATCAATAAATTACTTTACACTCTTATTCGTTGAGTCATCAATCTTGAGGTCAATTTTTATGGAGCAATTTTATTTTAGGATCCTTCTTCGAGTAACACATCTTGTAAGAGACACATCACGTATTTATCCAAACTTTTAAGATAGTAGGTGTTTGAATTCTGTCACTTATAAATATTCAAGTCTTCACTTTTCTGATCAACGTGAGACTTTCCCACACTTGTTTCTCAACACTTCAAACTCACACTTGTTTACACTTGTTTTTTTAACACTCCCCCTCAAATGTGAGGGTATTAGCAATGTTCCCCCTCAAGTAGGATCTCTTTTATCCACATACACTTTGTACCGCCGTTGACAATTTTTTCAATGGGACATGCCTCATACCCACCAATATGTGGGGAGGATTTTCGATATAAGGAAGTCGGTCCTCACTCGAACCAAAGTCTTCTGATACCACTTTTAGGTCATCAATCTTGGAGGTCAACATGAATGAACAATTTTATTTTGCGGCCTTTATTTGAGCAACACGCCTTGTGAGAGACACACTATATATTTATTCAAAATTTTAAAATAATTGATGTGTGAGTTCTCTCACTTATAAATATTAAATCTCCACTTTTTTAATCAATGTAAGATTTTTCAACACTTATATTTCAATACTTCAAACTCACATTTGTTCACACTTATTTTTTCCAACATTATTGACCTCACTCTAAATTTTTAATGAAAATGAGTTTAACTTACCGATCATTCTCCAATTTGCATGCCCCAAATTGTTTATGTCAAACTCATTTCTCTTTATTCTCATATGGAAGAGTACTTCATGTTTTTCTAATTAAGATAGATTAGTTTTATCAATGCTATCTTATTCTTTGCAATGAAAACTAGAGTCATCATGCTGAATAATAGCTTGAAATGTATTATGATCGAAGACATTATAACCATTATCACTTACTTAACTTATATATGATATATTTTTCCTTAACCCTTTAACCAATAAAATATTTTAGAACACCTTTACTATAGTAACATAACTAGCAAATGTCTTTTATATTTTTCTCCAAACACAAACCCAAATCCATTATCTTTGAGTCATACATCTTGAAACATATATTTTTCTTTTGTCATGTAATGTTGGACTATCAAATCTAGACGGTGGGGTGAGTAAAGAGACGATTTTGCAAAGCATAAGCAATTTTTTAGAACTATATCAAATACTACATGTCTTTTGATGAATACAATCACAACCCGCTTAAATGAATGCATACAACATACTTGAAAACAACCACCAACACACACAAACTAGCGCTTATAAGATGAATGAATTCATTGTTGAATCGTAAATGAAATTATTTTTTTAATTGTATTTTAAAATCTCTCAAATATCTTGGAGCTAATGTGCAGGAATACTCAGGATAATTCGACCCATTTCGAATTTACACAAGATAAATAAAAATTCGAATGTAGGAAAAATGAAATCTGAAATTTGTAGTGAATAGGTTGTACTTTTGTTATGTGTTTTTCTTAATTCGGAATGATCATTTTATAGGTTAAGCAGTGTTGTTTCACAATGTTGCGACCTTGATGAAATACACTCTTTTAACAACATTTTTTTACTAAGTGTTGCAACCTTTTGTCAACTGCAACACTTCACAGACGTTGCCTATTTGCTTGATGACTTCTCGGCAAGTATACAGATAATGTCAACTAATAAAAATATGTGCAATACATAAAAACTAATAAAAATGAGGTTTTCGAGTTTTAATGTGAAAAGTAAATAAGAGATTAAACAAAATTACGGAAGTTGTCAGGTTGTATTTCATGTCTATTGTTGATGTTTCATGTCTTGTATGAATGATCTTATCATTATAATCTCACAACGAATTAACAAAACCGTTATAGTCGACCCCTCACGAAATAACTCACTAACCATAACTCAGAGTTTTCTATCCCTAGTCCATCAGCGAAAGTAGGGTTAGGCGATGAACAAAACCTTAATTCCCTATGCCACTACATGGGGTCTCCTATTCCTATTCAACCAGCATAAGTACAACAATTATCCTAAGTCCAACACATAGACTAATGGTCCATATGTGTCCAAAATCAGATTAAAAAAGTATCTCACATAAAAAATATTAAGAATAATAAGCAATTGAATGACATCATAGATTAAAAGGTTCATACAAAGTCAAATCAACATATAACCCAACAATATTAAAATAGGTTCATAATAACACAACTTAACCTATAGGAACTTAGCTACTCATAATTCAGATAGCAATACCATAATTGATAGATGAAAATAACATATGATGTCCCCGAAGTAATGACCTCCAATGACTTCAAATGTCCTAAAAATCACCCTTTATGTTCTCCAAATTGTGCTTTGCTCTCTAATTTTCATAACCCTTATCAAAGTGCAAAAGTTCTCCTTGAAAAAAGCTCAGAATGGATTAGACGCGTCAGAAAAAGACCGGGAAAAGGAACCATCATGCGTGAGGACTTGTGTCACGCGCGATGCAGCTTTTATGGCCCCCATCATGCGCGCGATGGTGCATGTGATTTTTTCCGAAGCTGCACTCTTTTTGCTTATTTTTACCCAAATTTTTACTAAGTTCACAATCTTCATACTTAGATATTTTATCCCCACTCTTTGGTCTTTCTTCTTCATTATGCCTCATCTTTCACTTGTTTTGATCTGATTCTTCGACTACATACATGTAATGACAGTCTGTCATCACAACTTCAAACTTGAATCGTTGCTTGTCATCAAGTAACTCGCTTGCAACTGCATATTTCAAACAGAAAAACAAATTGCAATAATAACGAATGAACATCATCAATTGTGTTACCTGATCATCATTCTAGTTCCCGGCTTCAATTGAGCAAATTTGGAACAATTCTTCCAACACAACAAGTACTCAACCTATCTCTCAGCTTATTAATTTTGCACACGAATTGACAAGGTAATCACACAATCGACGTACACAAGTATTTTACCATAAGTTTGTAAAGTTTCTAATAAAATCAATCAAAGTCATCTAAAGACGCAATTTTGGAGGTCTTTCAAGGTTGTAATAGGGCTTATGTCAGGGTAGAATAACTTGGGATAATAGGCTTAAACCTTTGGAGTTAGGTACCTAATTTTCCTTATTTTATCATATTCATGTTCATATCAACTCTTGCTTAATTAATTTGATACTAGAGAATAATATTTTATGGTCTTAAACATTGCTTTTCTTAATTTTTCTCATTTTTATTTTTGAATTTTTGACCAAAATCTCTAATACACCAACCCCAAACTTAAACTTTGCTCACTTCCAAGAGCAACTCCAAACTTATTCTTTTGCATATGACCAAGGAACTAAATTTTCTACCTAATTCCAAAGAGAGGGTGTAAAGATTTAATCTTTCAAGTCAATTGACTAATTATTGTGGCTATGTCTCCGGAAGAAAGGGCTTAGGATCAAAGTGGTTAGCAAATTATATAAACATGATATATGGGTTATTTTGAATAGGCTCAGAGTTTACCACAAACAAGTGTCTCAATGTGTATTTATCAAACCAATAGATTAAATCAGAAATAATGAAAATTATAGAAAATAGAAATTATACGGATACTCTCATAAGAAGGAAAAGTAAATAACGGAATATTTGGCTCGAACATTACTAGTTGAGGTATCTGGAGATTGAGTACAAGGTAGTTGGTTGTTTCTTTCTTCCTCCACTCTCAATCTGCAAGGAACTTTCCTGATGATCTCCTTTGTTTTTTATGATGCTTATGGTTCATTTATTCATTGCTAAAATTGCAATTTTGTAAATCTGAAAGAAGCAGCAACAACAAACTTGTTTATTAAAGACAAACATATATTTATTGGTACAAAGGGGAATCAAGTATTATAGCTAATACTCTAGATTTAATTGAGATATTGACTTGTTGGACGTAAAAGGGAATCACATAAATTAATACAAACTCAGAAAACTCCAAATTAACATGTCATTGGAGCGAAAAAAGTCTTGTACGTCTTGCATGGTGTTGTTGAAGTCTTGGTTCTATTTGGCCCACTCCGCCCTCGTCTGATTGATGTTGATGCTCGAGAGGAATGACTTCGCTTTAGACTCATTCCTTGAAACAACAACAACAACACTAGAAAGCGCAAAGAGATTAGAAAAAAATAGGATTAGAGAGAGTTTTTAGTCTCTCTTTCTTCTTTCAATCCTTTTCTCAAGTCTTTGTCCCACTGCTCTTGAATGTGACATGCTACAAAACAAAAACATTTTGCAAATGAAATAAAAACTTATCTGATGGGTTGCCTCCCATCAAGAGATTCTTTAAGGTCCTAAGCTTAACCTTTCGATTTTTGTGTTAGGGCAGCATATGTGACACGAAAAACACATCATCCTTCTTCTTCCTTTTGTTTGGTAGGAATTCCATCACTTTTAGGAATTAAGGGGTTTTCTTTCATATTTTCTTCAGTTTGATAGTATCAACAAGATATAAATTCCATCTAATACTTCATCTATTTCTCCTATTTTATCAGCCTTATTGTTATGTGTAGGACTATTCTTTTGTTGAAGATCTTGTAGTTGGACATCTACATCTAAACAAATTATTGCATTTGGAACTTCATCCAAAACTATATAATCTTGATATTGCATTATTTTTCTTTTCACACATATAATTTTCACCTTGGCTTCTTCTATTCTTGCTTCTATTTCTTTTTCATATGGTGTGCACTTTTCTTCTTCTTTCTCTTTTTCAATTCCTCATTCATCGACAACCTCACATTCCTATTTGAATTCTCTTTCAATTTCCTTATCTCCGGGACTATCTAAATTTTTACCATCAAACTCCCCACTAGAGCTCAATGCTATTGGCTAGATACTAAACCAAGTTGCATAGCTAAGTTCTCGAAGGATTCTTCTATGTCCCTTTGCAAGGTTTCTTTCTGCCTGTTGATTTCCCGGAAATTGATTTGAGTAATCTTTATGAACTGAGTCATGGTTTCTTCGACTCATCCTTCATCCAATACCTCTCATTCTTATTTGACGTATTCTTCGAATTCCACATCTCTAAGACTATCTAATATATTTTTATAGAAATCCTCACTAGATCTCAGTTTTAATGCTAATTGGCTGGATATTTGACCAAATTGCATATCTAAAATCTTGAAGTATGTTTCCATGTTACGTCGCACGACTTGTTGATGACTGTTGATTTTCTCGAAATTGAGTTGAGTCATCTTTATAAATAGAGTCAAGGTTTCTTCAAGCTAAGATGATGAATCCTCCTCCCACGAATGATCAATGTAAGGCTTTGGTTCTGAATAATTTCTAACATTTTGTTGTATTAGAGTTTTTTCTGCAAGTTCATTTGAATAAGCTTCAAAATTTGCCAAGGTAGCATAGATGTCCTCTTGCATGACTGTTTTGACCTCGCATACAAAAAAAAAGAATACCTTAGTAGCACTACACTAGATAAAAAAATTAAACAAAAATAAAACTAAAAAGAAAAAGAAATAGAAAAGAAAAATTAAGAAGAAAAAAAATAGAATATTTACAAATGAAAATATTTATAATTGAAAAAAAATTAATAAAAATTAAACGTTGCACAAGCATCGTCTTGTTAAAATTATCAACAATCTCCGACAGCGCCGCCAAAAATTTGATGATTTCTCAGCAAGTGTATCGATAATGTCGAAGTAATAAAAAACCGAAAAATCCACATGGACTGCTTCTAACAAGACAAAATGTATGCAATGTATGAAAACTAATAAAAATGGGGGTTTCGAGTTTTAAAGCAAAAAGTAAATAAGAGATTAAATAGAATTATGAAAGCGGACAGGTTGTGTTTTAGAATCCCTTATTCCTCTATTATTGATGTTTGATGCCTTGTATAATGATCTTATCACTATAACCCGACGATGAATTATTAAAACTGTTATAGTTGACCCCTCATGAAATAACTCATTAACCACTACTCAGAGCTTTCTATCCCCAGTCTGCCAGCATAAGAAGGATTAGGCAATGTACAAAATGTTAATTCCCTATGCCACTAGTCGGGGTCTCCTATTCATATTCAACCAGCATAAGTACAACAAGTTCCCTAAGTTAAACACATAGACTACTATTCAGTATTCCCTATGTGCCCATAATCATATTAAAAGTGTATCTCACATAAAAAGGATTATGAACAATAACTAATTGAATGACACTATAGATCAAAAGGTTCATACAAAATCATATCAACATATAACCCAACAATATTGAAATAGGTTCATCATAATACAACTTAACCTAGAGAATCTTAGCTACTTATAATTCAGATAATAATACCACAATTGATAGAGGAAAATAACATATGAAGTCCCTTGAAGTAATTCTCTCAAATGACTTCAAATTCCCTAAAAATTACCCTTGATGCTCTCTAAGTCGTACTTTGGTCTCTAACTTTCATAACCCTTATCAAAGTGCAAAAATCCCCCTTAAAAAGAGCCCAGAATGGATTATACACGTCAGAAAAAGAGACCATCACACGCGTGATGACTTGCATCGGGCGTGCAATGCATCTTTTTTGGCCCTTATCGCATCTGCGGTGGTGTATGTCATTTTTCCCGAAGATGCCCTCTTTTTTCTCCCCTTTTCACCCAAATTTTCACTAAGTCCACAATCTTCATACTTAGTTGTTTTTTCCTCATTCTTTGGTCTTTCTTCTTTATTTTGGCTTATCTTTCACTTATTTTGATCTGATTCTTCAACTAAATTCATGCAATGAGAGACTGTCATCATTGCTTAATGCAACACTTCACAAAAAATTTCTATTTCCGAATTCAAAAAATAAATTTAAGCAAGAGACAACCGGCAGAGCATCGTGCCTAAGTGCTCAAGTGGCACCTACAAGCCACCATTAGTGCCTCTACACCTTCAGACCCGGTCCATGAGTCGGTGTTACCGATTGAGACATTGGTTAGGGGGAGTATGGAAAGAAAAATGGCATAAGACTTGAGACCACCATACTTGTTCATGTGGCACTTTATCCTTTTTACCTCTTTTGTTGGGTTAATGAATGTAACTCTTTATAAGGGTTTTTAAATTGACTGAAATTTTTTATGTAGGACTACTTCTCATGCATCGATTACTCATTTCCTCAGTTGCATATTTTCTTGTCATTTTGGAACATACTGATGGTAATTATTATTTTTATTAATTACAACAATCCACCACTTGTTATAATAATGACAAGACCAATTATAGAAAAAGAAACAAAGAATCACTACTATGAAAACTACATTTTACCTTAGTGGTAAAATGAGTTTTACCTCGGTTTAACATGCGAGGTAACAAAGGGCTTTAAGAAACTTTCCATTTTACCCCTCAGTTTTTGTAAAACCGAGGGGACAATTGTAAAGGTCATTGGTTCGATTCCTAGTAACAACATTTTTTTTTATTTTTTAAAACTATAAAGCGTGCATAACATACCTCTTAGTTTTTGTAAATATCTTAGGGAAAGTGAATGTATTTTTTTACCTAGAAATTACAAATTTTGTGACAAAATCAGAACATAACGAAATATACACAAAGTACTAAATTTCATTGTTTACAAAACCAAATATATGCATATCCAAAATGGTACACCAAGAGAACTTATACATATTTGAAAATAGAACCATATAATGCATACAAAACCCATAATAACCTTTGGGATACAGAAAGCCTTTAGGAAGAGAACTTGTACATGTTTGAACCTATACATATTTGAATCTACAATGACAAAACCTCTATACAATGCTTACAACAACCAAGAATAATTAGTGTTGTTGAGATTCATAATAATATAGGAAGGCATCGACCCAACCTGATCAGATGCCATCTAATATTCTTGTGAGAATGGTGTTTGATCGTTAAACACCTATAATCTGAACAAAATTTAAATTATGATAAGCTAACAACAACAACATTAACTTTACAAATATAAATAAATTACATGTATATGGATAAAGCTAATGCTTTAACCCATGAATTGATAATGTCTCCGAAGACAATATTTAATATATGTCTCATAACATAGTATTCACACAAAAAGATGTCGGGTTATTTTCACGACTACAAATAATTTTTATATAGTTACTAGTTAATAGTACACACAAAGCACAAGTAATACATTAGTGAAAATAAAAGAATATCAAAAAGTACAAGTAATACTTACTTTTGGAAAAAGGAACATTGACTTTCTACCTTTTAGATTACGTTTCACAAAATTGTATTCCTCCATAGCTCTACATATCGGTAAAAATTAAACATGAATAAAAACTATTCAAAATTAAAGGTAAAATTTAAGTATAACAAATAATACGACTTACCCGCTCAAACACCATGCATTATTTCATTAAGCTTATAGTGTAACGAGCATAACATGATTACAATATTTTGCTTCTGACATATATTAACTATTTGCCAATGTGAAATGCATAAATATTCAAAATAATTTATAATGTGTATATAATTGATTTATAAAAGAAAACACAAATTAATATATACTTAGACATGGTAAAACGGTCCCAAGTAACATTATTTGTTCTCATCAACCAACTTATTTTGTATGTACATCTTAATAGCGCTTTGTCCTAATTGTTGAAATTGAATATTGTATGGGTCTAAGAAACAACACTTTCTTAATTCTCATCCGACACACATATCATGCATGAATACAAAATTCAAATTTTGATGTTAAAGTATGAAAACAATGAATATAAATTGAAATAATTGTAAAAATTATACTTATGAGCATCATAATTGTAGTACGGTTATGTCAAACCAATCATCTGCCCTAAAAAAAAAAGTTCTATAACACAATTCTTATGAAGTATATAAGCTTGTTCTGGTTCATGTTTAATGTAAACTCGTAGATGTTTGGAATCTCCCCTATCATCCTTTATAGTCTTTGTGTGTTATCTGGTTGAGATAGTGTGGTGTCAATATTGTGTTATGGGGCATAAACTTTTTCAGCTACTTTCTTAGGTATGTTGAACTAATTTTAATTTTGGTTGATGACTACACCCATTGATTTCAATTGCTAAATCATCAAAACAACTGAAACAGAATATACAAAATTTAAATACACAAACAATAAAAATAACATACAAAATAAATTTTTTAACTTATACTTACCTTAATCACATCGCGCATACACTTCTTCCTCACTTCCTCAGATAACTTATAATACTCCTCCTAGAACCTCTCATGTACCTACTGCATTAACCGCTCTTAATCCTCAAGATGCACATTCTCATGTTCCTCTTGAGTTCACTTCTCCTGCTCTATTTCTAATAATTCTTATAGTTTCTCCCCCACCTTTTGATAAATTATCTCTTCAATTTATTTCTTGTGGTTTACTTTGTTACTTGTTTGTGATGGTCCAAAATAAAAACTCAAGTCGACACCTCTTCCAAGACCACGTACACGTCCACCATGCTCCTCGA
Organism: Lathyrus oleraceus; assembly: GCF_024323335.1. NCBI lineage: Eukaryota > Viridiplantae > Streptophyta > Magnoliopsida > Fabales > Fabaceae > Lathyrus > Lathyrus oleraceus. The sequence continues at coordinate 8,783,734 of NC_066579.1, read as the reverse complement.
ATCCAATTGTTTCTACCAAGATGTCATGACATTCTCGTAGAACTACCATCTTTGGATTTTTCACCCAGTAAATCCTATAACACATGAAAGTTCACCTTTACCAAATTGAATTAACTAAAATAAGTAATGTTGAAAAAGGTATCCACTTACAATCTTTTCAGCCACTTTGAGTGTAGCTTATGATGTGAACTCACCTCTGGGTCTTTAACGTGGCCTCTTCCATTTCTCATGTCGTGATGGTGGAGATGGGTTGTGATCAAGGATTCTAAAAGGATCTCTCATCTCTAATTCTCTTTGTTTTCTTTTTTCATTAACCATTTCTCTTCCAGTTTATCATATCCTCCACGAGACAATCTATGTGGATAGCCATTTATAACTCTATTTTCCTTTCCTTTTGGCTCTTAGCCAAGATATAAGGAGTGGTGCGAGACTTGAAATAATCCTCCCAAACTTTCTTATCAATAAATGGATACTTCACATATGAAGGCTCTAAGTTATCATCTAGATATGTAATCTAATCATGTGTGGGACGTGTCTTAAAGCCCCTCCAGTGCTCACCAACATATCCAAACCATTTCTTTTTTAACCTACTATTGTCTTAAATAATAAACAATTCTTATGTTTACATAATAAAGTTGATATTAGTATTAACCAAAAAATAAATGGTCACCTATATTTATCTTTAAATTCACCGTCAACTTCGTGTCAACTATCTATAAAAATACTGACTTTTCTTCTACCTTGTATTGTCACACAACCCCTAAAACTATGAGCATGTTCACCATAAGACTTACAAGTTCTTTGACAAAAATTAACCGGGAACTGAACACCGCTTTCGTAGGCTTTTGTCACCTTGTTCAACATCGTGGTACCTCTAGTATTTCTTTTACTTTTAATATTAACAAAGGTTGTAGCAGATGATGTATGAGAGATGTTGGTTGAATCGCTCATGTATGTGTAAATTAAGAACATACATTCAACATATTCTTAAGCTAACACGATTCATGATGGAATATGAGTTTAGATCATATATTCAACATATATTACCTAAGAACATACATTTAATATATACTTATGTAAGAATATACATTTAATATATACTACGTAAGAACATACATTAAACATATATACTACCTAATAACAAGTGCATTTAACATATACTACCTAACAACATACACTCAACATATACTACCTAACAACATATATTCAACATACATTCAACATTTCAGTGGTCAGTACATAACATCATTTTCTAAAACTAACACTATTCAAGAAAAACAACATTTTTATCAACATTGCAGTGGTCAGTGGCACCATTTTTCTTAAACAATCAACATCTCAGTGGTCAACAAAAAAATTTCAATGATAAAGTGGGTTACGTACCTAAAACGTGATAACGAAGATTCGTTTGAGATAGTTGGAAGAGTTGATGTTCGAGTTGGTGTTGGAATAGATGATTGAATTTGAGTTTGAAGAAGATGAAAATTGCCTAGGTTTTTTTGAAGAGAATGACGATGAAACGAGGTGTGTTAATAAGTAAATGAAAAGTTAGAGTCTAGTATTTTAAAGTATTCATGCAAAAGAACATACACGTCAGATTTTGGGCAAAACCGAGGAAATAGATTAATTAAAAATTAAAAAAAAAGAAGAAAATCACCATACTCTGGAAAACTCATGCAAAAGGACTTGCACGTCGATTTTTGAGGAAAAACAAGGGAATAAATATCTATATCTATATATATATATATATATATATATATATATATATATATATATATATATATATATACATATATATATATATATATATATATATATATATATATATATATATATCGGTGGTCAACAATAATATTTCAGTAATAAAGTGGGTCATGTATCTAAAACGTGATGATGAAGATTCGTTTGAGATAGTTTGAAGAGTTGATGTTGGAATACTTGTGTTGGAATAGATGATTGAATTTGAGATTGAAGAAGATGAAAATTGCCTATGTTTTTTTTAAGAGAATGACGATGAGACGATGCGTGTTGATAGATAAATGAAAAGTTAGAGTCTAGTTCTGTAAAGTATTCATGCAAAAGAACATACACGTCAGATTTTGGGCAAAACTGAGGGAACATATTAATTAAAAATAAATAAAAAATAGAAAATCGTCATACTCTTGGAAATTTATTCAAAAGGACTTAGACGTCGGTTTTTTAGAAAAAACAAGGGAATATATATATATATATATATATATATATATATATATATATATATATATATATATATATATATATATATATATATATATGAGCCATATTCTGAGAAATTCATGCAAAAGATAATACCCCTCGGTTATGCAAAGTAATAGAGGAATTATTAAAATTTAAAAATAAAAAAATTAATAGAAAAATAAAGTCATTTCAAAATATTAATTTCGTAATTCAAAATAAATAAATTAATTGAAAAGGGAAATGCACCATCGAAGGAATAGTAATGCATGGTCCTTAGGTCAACTGAAAAAAAAAAGAAAAATCGAAAATACAATATCTAGGATTCAGAATAAGGTCTCTGGTAGATATATTCCATCTGTTAGATATATTCCATCTGTTTTGGATATAACTAAGGGAATATGTTGTATTTATTCTTTAAAAAAAATTAATCATGACGCTCCCATGAAATTTACCTCGCTTATAGGTTGGTAAATTTGAAGGCTTTGTCATGAAATTTATTATTTGTAGTAGTGAATGTTAATACAATTAAGTATCTTTCGATTTGAACTTAACCTTAGTAAGGACAACATAAAATCTAATTAAAGTTTTTGGACCAATGCTTTTAACTCGTTATTCCTTGTGATTAGACCGACATTACCTTGCATGCATCCTTTAATAGTTTTTCTCCCACATGTCTCGCCTATCACTATTTATGGCCATGCACTTTTCATGTTTCAGGAATTTATCGTGTGAGAAACTCAAATTTTCAAGTTGAGACGTCACCGTCTTGAATTTTGTTGGAACAAGATTTGTTCATACCCTTAAAAGGTTTTGATGATACCAAAGTATTTAAAGAACAACAGGGTTTGCTAATAGTTGTTCAAGTGTGTAGAATCACAAGCATAAAACTAATCCTAATTGTTAGTATATGTGGAGAAGCAATGTTTTCCTAATTCTGATTGATCAAAATCTGAAGTGGTTTTTTCAGCATCGGAAGGCATCGAACTCTAAAGGTTCAGACTCTGGTCTCAAGACTCAACTTTTGATGACAACTCATATTCTGAAAGGATGAAGGGCATTTGATCTGTACACTGTACAAAAGTAGTCTCGTCTTATCAAAACCCTAGATTTATGGATAAAGTCAACTAGGGCTTCGTTGTGCAAGGCTCAAGGAATAAAGATGTGACATCTTTAGTCTTTTCTACCTTTTGGTAAATATCTATTACTTTTAAAGGTACCGAGAGCATTTATATTATTCACTGGACAAACCTTCACACCAAATGCTAGTCTCCAACGTCTCTCTTGGCATACTTCTTCACTAAGTTTGCTCGTTATGTTCAAATCCTCCAACGAATATTTTCCTAGTCCTATAAAAGGAAGTTCAAGGATATGAAGACTAACATGCCCATAATATATTCTAATAGAATACATTAACATACGATGAATGACTGATTTCACGAGTTGAATTCTCCTAGCAATAGACAAAGAGTAGCCTTCCAAGTTGCTAGCTTACATCTGACTTTGTCTACAATTGGTAGAAAATGAACAACTTTAGGCCTTCCTCTGAAGATAGGAACCCCCAAATAGGTGAAAGGAAGTTGACCAACCAAAAAACCAATTTTATTGGAAAGCATAAAATGCCTAGAATGAGACATAGACCCAATAAACATAATGGACTTAGCAAGATTACACACCTTCCCAGAATAGTCAACATAATTTTTGAAGAGCACACAAATGTCATCAAGGGAACTAACACTACCCTTAGTGAATAACAAGATATCATCGGTGTATAAAACATGTGAAGGAACCAATACACTCCTGTAAGCTTGCATAACCTTAAACTTACCGTTAGAAACCAATTGCGACAAACCTCTACTAAGCACGTCCTCAGTTATACAAAACAGTAACTAAGACAACAAGTCTCCCTGCCTAACTCCTCTATGACAATTGAAGAAACCATGAAGCTATCCATTGATATAAATAGACACCTTAGCTGAATGCAAAATTCTTTGAACCCAAAGGCAAAAATTATCATTGAACCTAAACTTTGCCAACACTTTCAAGAGAAAATTCTAATAAAGAGTATCAAACTCCTTAGAAATATCAACTTTCAGTATTAGGTTCCCACAAATAGTTTTCTTTTGCATAATGTTCGCCATCTCCAAAGTGAAACTAATAGAATCCTTTATACTCCTATCTTTAACAAATCCCTTTTGCTCCTTCAAAATGATATGAGGAAGAATTTAAGCTAATCTGTTAGCCAAAACTTCTGTTATAATTTAAACTTGGAATTTTCTAAGGCTATTGGTTTGTAATGCTCAATACTCTCAGCCTCATTGATCTACTGAATTAGAACCATAATATTCGAATTATAGTTTGAAGTGATCCAACCCTCCTTGAAAAATTTAAGTGTAGCCCTAATGACATCTTCTTTGATAGTCTTGCAATATGTCTGGTAGAAAATGGGGCCAAAACCGTCAGGGTCGGTAGCGTTGTCTCTATTTAAACTAAAGACAACATTGTAAATTTCTTCCTCAAAAGGCATCATAGTCAAAATTTTGTTGGTCTGCTCAGTTACCAGGTTAGGAATAACCTCATCCACCAAAGAATCATCTTGCAAAACATAAAAAGAGTTAAATAAATCATTAAAGTGCTGCATCACATGATCTGCGATTTGGTCCTTGCAAGTAATAACATTATTGCCAATTTTCAAAGAGTGCAATGACTTAGTAGAGTTCCTTATTTTATACAATTTGTGAAAAACCTTGTGTTTCTATCACCCTTCATATTCCATTGAACACAAGCTTTTTGTTTCTAGAACAATTCCTCAATAGCAAAGGCCTAATCCAAACTGACTTGCACCTTCTTCTCAAGCGCTGTCAAATTCTCCGAGTGACCATCTGTTACAATAATTTCTTGAACATCTTTAAGATCTTTTTCAGCCTGAATAACTTTGTCTAACACATTTTCAAAACAACTAACATTCCAAGCTTTCAATCTATCTTTTAGAATTTGCAACTTTTTAGTCAACACAAACATGGGGCAGCGTACAACCTCAGTGTTACAAACAGAATCCACAACATTTTGACATTCCGAATGAGAGCTCCACATATTAAGGAACTTGAATTGAGACATGTAACTTTCATCTTGGCAACTAAACTGCAAGAGCAAAGGAAAATGATCCAATCTATTTTTCAAAAAAGTGGAACAAGCAAGCTTTACACAAGAGTCTATCCATTCTTGATTACACACCGCCTTATCTAACCTTTTTTGAGTAAGACTTATACCTCTTCTACCATTAGACCAAGTGTATCTAGCATCAGTGATGGGAATATTCAAGAGATGGTTATCATCAGTCCATCTCCTAAAGTCTTCCATAGGGCCTATAGTAGGGCTATTCGAACCACAATACTTATGAGCCCCTAAGATTATATTAAAGTATCTGATACAACACTAAGGAATTTGAAACTGATGAAAATCACTTTGTAACTTTGACCATAAATCCCTTCTAGCAATGTAGCAGATTGAAGCATAAATAGCGAAAATCCCTAGTTTTTTTTACCATAACACTTAAGGTGAAAGAAACATGTTGATCATCCAAGAAAACAACCTCATGAGAAATATTAATATCACACAAACACCACAAATTAGTGTTAAGATCAATCCTATTATTTACAATAAAAAACTTGAGATTAAGTCTTTTAAGCCAACTAGAGGTTGCAATCCATCCAAGGTTCAACAATTAAGACAAAATTAGGTATTGAACTTTTAGTAAGCCTTTTTAATGCCAATTTTGTGGGAGAGTTGACAATACCTCTCACATTCCAAAAAAGACATTTCATGAGGAATTATGGGCACTTGCAAGCCTGGACCTTGTGATGTAATTGCTTCTAGCCACACTCTTTTTATGGGCCTTCATTATTGATTTGGATCTAACCTTTTGAAATCCTTCAGAGTCAACCAATCCAGTACCCTGAACATTGTCGCCATCACTAATTCCTTGTCTAACATCTTCTTGTTCAACCATGTTAGCCCAAGATGAATTCAAAAAATCCAAATTCTGTTGCACCTGGACTATTGTATTCAGATCAACAATTTTGTTGATTATTTTGGTATTCTCAACAAAAGATGAGTCCTCATCAAAGGCATCCATATTTTCCACATCATTACGCAAACTACTCGAGTTACCAACCAGAGTATCATTATTTTACACTACAATTGTTTCAACCATAAGGTCCTTCTGTAGAAATTGACTAAAATTCTATTGTTATGAATTCTGAGTTACTAGTTTTAAGTTTGAAATACCCTCCTCAACAACTAAGTCATCATCCTTATTCTCAACCAAGCTATCTTGACTTGCAACGTCAATGGGTTTTTATGGTCCACCTTCCTTTGATTTCACAATCACTTACACATAAGCTTTTATAGAACCTTTGAAATCATTGCCTTTATCATCTTCCATGACAACATCGTCCCCTCTTCTTTTCTGATTTCCTTTAGCCATTCCTTTTCCACCCTCCTCTTCAATCCTCTTGCAGTTGTTAACACTATTCATAATCATATTACAGTTAGAACAAAACTTCGACAGGTTCTTACACTTCAGCTCAACGAAAAAGGCAAAACCTTTTCTTTCCACCAAGACCTTATAACTCAATTCTTTTGTCAGTTCTAAATCCACCAGAACCCTCACATAATGACCGAAAGTCCAATCAAAGCAACCCTTGCTGGAAGCAGAATCAGTACACAATGGGATTCCAATGCTACTAGCAATAACAAATACAATTTTGGGCCTCCAATATTCCTGAGGCAAACCATGGATGCGAATCCAAACCTGGGCGGAAGAATTCTTGAGCAGACATGGATTAAAATCTTTTGTCCAAGGAAAAAGTTTTAAGAGCCCAAGGTTAAGGTTCCAAGTGCTAATCGGTCGCACACGCCTAACATCCTCAATCGATGAAAAAGAAAATTTAAAATACCCCTTACCAAGAGAAGTGATTCCCCATTTCCCAATTGAATTTCAAAGAGCCAAAAGCTTGTTTTTCAAATTCTGAACCGTTAATGGAGTCACTCTTTTGGTCAAAAAATCCTCCCATGAAGATTATGCTTGCAAGCTTCTAAACCCAAATGATACTCCTCTTCCGAAATGACAATAGCTAGCTTATCTCCCTTGACACATGACTTCGGCAGTTGGCTCAACGGGATGTTGCATACATTATCGACAACTTCAACAAAAGACTTTGGTTGCTTTTCCAAATTCGTAACTTTTTCAATACCTTCCTTCGTACCTGAGCTTTCTCCAAAACCCTCAAGAAACTTGCATGGAATAACCTATGACCCCATTGAAGATTCAGAAAACTAGGTTGAAGATGAACAGTAAATCCCTAATCGCATTCGCCCCTCATTTCCTTTCATTATTAGTTGATCAATGCTAGAGTGAAACATAAATAAATCAAAATATTTTATTTCAACATAAAACACAACAATGATACAATCATAAATAATTTAACATGCCAATGAGTAACATAATCTCCCCCTTATCTTTAACAAAGCTTTCACACAATAAAATAACAGTAGCAACCAACGTGAACGATTATCCAATTTATCATCCCATCTTTGTCAAACATTGATACTAATATAGCTTATTTTTCCTTTAAAAAAAACCCAAAAGACCTAACAACACAGGCAACAAAAATCAAAACAATGATAACTAATTATTATTCATAAAATATAATTTATAATTTTCTAACTATGACCATCAATACTTAACAAATTAGTCAATTTTATCATGTTTTGTTTTATCAGTTAAACTTTTAAAAACAAGAAAGAAATGTATGTTAGCCTAATAGAATTGAAGAGGTAGGCTTGAAAGCAAAACTTTTTCTTTTAGAATTTCAATCGGGAAATGAAACACATAGGTAAGTCTAAGAGTAAGGTATGACGACCTACAAAACATCGACGACACTCTGACTAGGGATGATAATAGGAAAGGTTTGGGTGTTATACCCCAAAATTTACCCTTTTCTTTTCAACCATACTTCGCTTGTATTTTATCATCATATACATTCATGCATATCATTGGTTCTATGGTTATGGGATCAATGCATCTCTCTTGTAACCTTCTTAAAGCTTTAGAAGGAAGAGTGTGACAATCAGTACAAGGAGTGTGAGATATCCTCAAATGATCACTCAAGCTACAAGGGTTTTATTATGACTTAAGACATCTCAATTGGTCCATTACTTCATCAGTTGATTGAGAATGGCAAGATATTAGAAGTTGATCACCCTCTTTTATCCCTTGGTCCTTAAGCTAGGAGTTTTGATTATCTCAGAAAGTGGCATACCCATGAACCTTTTTGAAACATCTTCATCATTTTATTATGCAAGACATCTTTTTTCAAAGGTATCTCCACTTTCCCTAGAGGAATCAAGGTTGTGAAGTGGTGCACTCATCTCTTGTCTTTTTAGACTGAAATTAGGGTTTGTGATAAAATTAGTTTATTTCTGAATTTTTGAGCAAGACTTAATAACATGGTATTCTATGTGTCCCTAAGAATCTATGTTTGGAAAATTGGCTACCAATTCTATTCAGAGGAAGTTCAATTGCTCAGATGATTAATGGTTTGATTCGATTAGGGAAAAGTCAACTGAGCAGGTTAAAAAAGTAAACTCTTGATCTTTTGGCCAAAATTAGATTCTACAAGTCAAATATGGTCTATGGTTGAAATTTGATCAAGTAAAGTCAAGAGATCCATCAAAAATCAAGAATTATGGAAAGCTACCTAAATTAGAAATTAGGGTTTTAGAAACTTGCTATTTTTGGCAAGTTTGGGGTTAATGAGCAGTTACCTTCATGGCCAATGTTCTATATAATCAAGACCCCAAATAAAACTGAACTTAACATGAAATTTGTTCTTCTTTCTCCAAGTTTTAAGGAGATACCAAGTTTGAAGCATTTGGATCATCATGGCTCGAGATATGGTTATTGGAAGTTTAATATTTCAAATTCACTCAATTATCCCAACACTTAGAAAATTTCTAAGTGTTCCAAGTCAGGATTTACAAGTATGTTTATGGAAGTTTTAAGGAATGTTATAGGATTTATCTCATGATGTTTTCAACATAAAAATTATAGTGTCAAGTTTACTCTTTCCAATGGTTCCAAGAACACCTCATTTGGTGAGCCACAACTCAAGATGTCACCCTCTAAAGTCATGACCTTAAGTTGTTGATTTGGTTTTATACTTAGTGAAAATTTTGGTAAGTGTTTGATAAGTTCAAGAAACCCACTTCATGCCCATTTTTCATTTAGTTGCAAGCCTCATTTTGATCTGACCTCAACATAAGAGTTATAGATCACCATCCCCTCTCCACTTTTGCTTCAAAAAAATTCTCATTTGGTAGCTTAATGAACAAGTTATTGGCATGACAAGTTGGGACCTCGAGATCACTAAGTGACCTATAATTTGCTTTATGTTATGCAATTTCAAGCAGTCATTTTCATGGCCATTTTTAAAGGGTCTCAAGGCCTTCTTTCAATTTTCCTCCAACATGAAACTTGTTCTTCTCCTTTCCCTCTTTCTGAAAAGCTTTAATTCATTCCATTTGGCCAAGAAACACTGGATTTATAGTGATTTGGACATGACTGATCCTTAATTTCCTTTATCGCAATTGTCATTGGTTTTGTGCATGATGTTATCATTTGCTTACATCATGGCTACTTCACGCGCAACACCTTCTTTTCCTTTCCCTAAATGGCCCAAACAAACATTCTCCGTGCACATTATTTCTCCCATACATTTGGCAAAGAAGAGGTGTTTCAAACAAGCAAACATATTGGGTCTGCCCTCCGTCACGTGCCAAGCCCATGCTGATGTTTTTCACCCTTTTTTCTCATTCCAAAACGCAACAAGCATGACCACAACACATTCCAAAATGCATCCTTGCACACCACTTCTTATTTTTTGCACAAACTTCTAATCATGCCCTCCAACGGTTTTTTCACATTGCCAAACATCATACCTCATCACAAACACCATATATAAGAGGCCCATGACCTAATTTCGAGAGGGGAGGCCATTTAAGAGAGAGAACCAGAATCTGCAACTTTGGAGCTTGAAAACTTTTCTTCATTTGGAAGATTATCCTCTCCATTTGTTCTACTTCATCCCTTCCTTTAGAAGAATACCAAGATTTATTGGAGGGATTTCTGAAGCTCAAACAAGTTCAAGAGGAAGTGGATCTTCTCCACTAGGTAAATTTCTTCCCACTTCACCTCCTCCATTTTTTATATACACATGTCATGAACAACTTGAATATGATGTATGAAGTTGGTTTAACGTGTTCTGATTGATTGTTTGGATATGGGATGATTGAGTTGCTGAAACTTTTTTTAAAAAATTGTGTTTGTTGACTTTCGTGTTATTTTTATCCATGATTAACCCATCTTTTTGAGATTTGCTTGACATGATGTTGTTATACTCCATGAGATTTGCGTTTTTGCTTTTAATTTCATTCATTTTTATGAACTGTTGACAAAGTTATATGCGTGAGAAGATACTGTTGGAGTATGCATGAGATTAGGGCTTTGGATCGTGTTTCATATTGACCTGAGGTTGAAGACAGAGTGGTGGCAGCGTGTGATTTGTTGTCTTTATTTTTTGTCCTTTTGTATTTAAAATGAAAATGACTGGTTGATGAAATGTTCCACATGTTAAAACGTGACATCCCACTCTTATTTCATTTTTATTTTCTGGATGTTGGTTTGGACTGGGCCGCGCGCATTTATGCTTTTCTCACCCTTTTGTTCCAAGCCCAACTTCTCATTTCAACTTAATGGCCTTATATCTTAATTACTTGTCTGCACCCCCTTTCATTTTTCTTTTATTATTTAATATTTGTTTCTTTTGTTTTTTCATGTAAAATACCCCTACTAATCTAAAAATCTTCAATTAACTCATGAGTGATCTTTTGAGTTTTATTTATTTTTCCATTTTTTTATTTTTTATTTTTTTTATTTATTTGATTAATTGTTTTGATTTTTGTATATAGTTATGTCTAATTAACCTAGTTTTATTTGTTAAGGTTTGATTTTTAATTCTCCCATTTGAATTTTGTTCCAATATTTTGTACACATGTAGACACATGTATATAGGTCACTTGAGCTTCCATTTGGAGTTTTGGTTGTTAATTTTGAGTCATATTTGAACCTATTTTTGAAGTTTGCTTTGTATGGTTACTTGTTTGTGCATAGCCTAAATTAGCTAATTGTTTGAGCATATTTTACACATAATTTTAAACATATCTTTGGGCCACTTTAAGATTATGACCTCATCTTTCTATGCATAATTTTTCATATTTTTTCTATGCTCATAACTATTTTTCTTGAATTATTCAAAGCATGTTTGTTTCTTTGGATACATTTTACACTTAGTTGATTATTTTGGGATGCACTTGTGCAACCATATGGGATCTCTTTCCTATTATCTCTTGACCTTTTCACCATCATTTAAGATCCCTAGATTCACTCATACAAACCATTTTAGATGCCTCAAATTGATGTTTCTTTGCTTAACTATCTTGAGTACTACTTGTTTGCTTTTGGGACCATAGTTGGACTTTGTTTTGTGCATTCCAATTTGAGTACTATGAGTCCATTGGAATTTACTTCCTCTTGCTACACTTATGATTTCCTTGATCTTGGAATCCTTATATTTTTCTCTTATGATTCTTTGAATGGCATCCCATTACCATTCATCATGATGACACATTAGGAGCTACATTCTTCTCCTTCTTGACCTAGTTTTGAGTTTGATGGATGGTCAAGCTCTTAGGAGCTTGGGATCCATCCTTGTGTATTTTGATATTGTTCTTATCTCATTTATTTATGTATCAATTTCATTTTTACCTTGCCTTTTTACTTTGGTGGGACAAATGACTATTTGCTTGGATGATGTCCACCTTTTGACTTACTAGTTACTTGACTTTGAGGTTGTTTGCTTGTTGATACCTCTTGAGGTTTAGTGGTTGTATTTTTTGCTTTTGAGAGGACTTTTCTATTGTCCCATGACCTATAAGCACCCCTATGTTGATCTTTGGTTACCGTGTTTGAATGTTGCTAAATGACTCCTTTTCGGGGATGATATATTTATTTGTTTATCAAGTTACTTGACTTTGATGTGTGTGTTAAGTTTGGATGAATTCCCTTGTTGCTATTTAATCTCATCTTGAGTTAACTTATTGCACAAGTCACACTTTCATTGTTTGTTTACTTATTGCTTAGACTTCTTTGAACTTGTGTGCTTATATGCCTATATTTTGGACTATCTTTGAGCATAGCTTGTGTGATTCATTCTTGATACTTGAGTGACTTGTAAGTGGAGTTTAATATGTCATATACTTCTAACTTATGGGGTTTGGCACCTTTCTTCCTTATTTTTACTTCATATGTGCTTGCTTGAAGTTCATTTTCCTTTAGAAGCATGATTAGGGTTTGATTTTGGATCATTGCTTGTCACAATCTTTGAGTGTGCTTTGATATGATGCCTTTGTGATTTCTTGAGTTTTCTTATTGACACCATGTCTATGCTTATGGTCTCATTCATTTTTATGTACTTTGCCGTGTTCAATTGCTCATACTCATGTTCACTTCCCTTTACAACTTTGAATGATGCTTATGTACTTTGGTGCTTATACCATGGATTCAATGCCTATGTGACCTTATTCTTGATCTTGAGACTTTTGTTAATTGGATAAAATGTTTATGTTTGTCTTTTATTACTTCCATAGATCCCTTCTCTTTGCTTTTTTTTGCTTGTATGAGGACTTATGTCCAGTCATGGTCATGTGGTTGCTTTCCCTTGTGTGATTTATTTGAGAATCTTTATCAAGTTTGTTTAGGTGATGATCATAGGTCTTTGATGTGTTTTATACTTCTTTGTTTGACTTCTCATCTCTTTCCCTTCCCTTCACTTTTCTCATGTCATGTTTGTTTAGATACTTAACCCATTAGGATTGTTGCTTGCTAGTATGTCTATTTGTGCGTCTTCCTTGAACTCTTTGATGCTTAAACCATTTATGCATGACCTTTAGGAGTTAGATAAAATGTACTCATGTTTATTTTAATGAGTTATTGCTTCCCATTTTGGTTTGGTAACTTTTTGCTTACTTAAGTTGTTGCCTCAACTTGTTTGAGTTTTGCCTCCCTTTCATGACTAGTTTGAATGAATAGTTGCTATTTGTTAACATGTGACCATTTGGTGATAATTTGTGATGTCTTAAATCATGTTTAGACTTGATAATTCACTTCTATCTCTTGCTTGTTTAATTCACTTTTATTTCTCTTCCATGACTTGATATGGAATGTTTCAATTTCTCTCCCATGACATGATATAGATTGCTATTGCTTTATTTCTCTCCCATGACATGATATGGATTGCCATTGCTTTATTTCTCTTCCATGACTTGATATGGATTACTTTGTACTTATATTCTTTTATCTTTTTCTCCCATGACATGATATGGATTGCTATTGCTTTTCTTTTCTACCATGACTTGATATGGTATTCTGTTGCTTATTTTTCCATGACTTGATATGGATTGTCATCTTCTTCTATCTCTTTTCCTTATGTAGATAACATGTCCCCCATAGGATTTCTTTGGGTCATTCTTGGTCAATATTGAACTAAAATAGACTTTAGGTTTGTTAACCAAGCATGACAATATTATGTAGACCCATTGATCCTTAACCATAAGTCAATCTTTGCATGCTAATTTAGGTAGATGTTTACCTCTTATCCTAACTTTAGGACCACTATTGCATGCTAACATTAGGGTTTTCTCTAGAATTCCCTTAGATTATCTCTCTTTTTGTATTCATTCTAAAATAAAAACCCTTTCCCATTCAAAATCCAAAAACATTCTAATACTACTTGAACTCTTTCAACAATAAGAGAGAAGTACTCAGATGCCACCTGCCTTGGGTGGATCATTTGATGTATTCTCTCAACAAAAATACTCAACCAATCAAACTTATTTTGCCGCTTGGTTTTTCTTATGAAAATTTTCAATAAGGATGGTTATCCATAAAAAGCACCAACAAACCAAAACTTTTCAGAAGAACTACGGTGCTCTGATTCTTTATTGATACGTAGGTATTGAGTTGCAAAACCTAAGCGACCGCAATAATAAAAACTTTCTTTTTGTTTGTAAATAATTCAATCCTTTTGTATGCATTCCCTTTTAGTCAGTAAGTTTTAGAATAAACACACCTCTTTTGATCAGAACAATAAGAGTGGATCCTATAGAATACTACAGACGTGAGGGGGTGATGATACATTCCCCTTGCGTAATCGACTCTTTTACCCGTCTCTTGATTGCGAGACCATTAGCTTCATCCTTTTGTAGGTTTACTAAGTGTTTCCTTTCCCTCCCTTGGGATAAATAACATTGGTGGAGACTCTGATTTGTATGCATGTTTTTCGAGATGCAACATTGGGCAGGGTACTATAGTATCCATCCCCATACCCATGATTTGAAAAAATCTCCGTATCCGAGTCCATATCCGCTTGGGCGCCAAAGTTAGCACTCGTACATGTGCATATGAGTATGTAAGTATCCATAACCATTACCCGTATTCGTATTAAAAATAAATAGATCAATTATAAAATATCATATTATTTTAAAATTTTATAAATATTAAAAACTTTTCAAAATGAATTATTGTTCAAACAAATTAATACTTATATTAAATACGTAATATTTTAACATTGATATATTTTTTAAAATTGATAATTGATGGAGATACATTTTTATATAATAATATCAATTAAAATATAGAAATATTTATTGTGCGGGTATTAGACGCGATGAATATTATGGGTGATTTTGCAGGTGTCCATTATGAATGAGTCAAATTGCCATCCTTAACTCTGACAAAGGTCACGATAACCTCTCATGTATGAATCGACAAATTAAAATATAGAGATGAGTGAAATTACATAATTATTTGATTGAAGATTAAGGATTGATGTATATGAAGGATTAGTGGAGGTACTGGTATCAAAGGAATAGATTTCTTATTTTATCGTTATAGAAACTATACAACCAAAAGAGAGAGAGGGGGAATATGAAGATGTAAAGATAATAATAATAATAATAATAATAATAATAATAATAATAATTAATGACATATTTTATAAAAGTGTTAAATGAAATAAAATTAAAAGTTTAGAGGAATGGTGAATGTCATTTTAAGTGAAAGAGAAAGTCAATATTCTATAAAAAATGAGAAGACAAGAAAACAAATGCATTGAATTCAATTGATTAGAATTGTTTATAATATATGTAATTGAAGATACAAATTAAATAATTGAAAGATTTTTTGTTTAAATGATGTATTCAAAAAGTTTAACAAAAAAAAGGATTATATGAGTCCTTTTATGTTTGTTACTCTAGTCCTTTTCTCAAAGAGTTCTCTTGCCTTAGAGTAATATCTTGCCTTATTTCAAACTTTCTTGTTAAAGAAATTATGTCATGGATAAGCTTTGGCATTAGGTTCTAATCATTTCAGAAGCTTGGATCCATAAGTCTTGGGTGTTGAAATCCATTGACTTTTTTTTAATTTTAGATCATAGTGTTTGGTTTCATCAAAACCACTAACTTTGAGATCTTAGGTCCTGACTCTTCAGAACTTTTGACTTGAGGTATCTGGTTCTATCAGAACCTTTAACTTCTCTATCATTGACTCAGAGATCCTTTCAGTGTTAGACTATAGTCAGTCATAGGCATGACTTGAAGAATATGGATCTAAAGGGTTCTTTCATGTCAAGGTTCTGAAAACCACACATGTGATATTGTTTGCTCTTGCTTACCCCATAGATCATGGGTGAAAGAAGAGTTCTGTTAAGATCTATTATTAAGAAATCTTTGAGAGCCATATCATGCCCAGGAAGTATCTAGATTTCTTTCAGTTGTCTCAAAAGTTTCTTTAGAAGATTTCAATTCTTCTTTAATTAACTCAAGTTGTTTGTTAACAACCTTCATGTGCCTTGCCTAATCATGAAAAAGGCTCATGAAACCATGAATAAGATCAGACCAAGATAGGTTAGAGTATACCAATCTTCTATATCAGATTCAGAGCCAGAACCTGACCCAGACTCTGGATCAGAGAGTGTAAAAGCCATTAGTGCAAAGTTGGCTTCTTCAGGCTCTCTGTCTAAATCTTTTTCATCATCAAGTTCATCCCATGTTTCCATGAGATCTTTCTTGATCTTGCTCTAAAAATTTCCTTCATAAGGCTTTTCTTAAATGATTTTTCATTTTGTAGATTAGGACAATCATTTCAGAAGTGATTCGGTTTGTCGCAATTGTAGCAGATATTCTGACCATCTTCTTTGTTCTTGAAACAAAAGCCTTTGAATTTAGAGATTCTACCAGAGAGTTCCTTGATACTTTTGTTCAGCTGTTGAAATCTATTACAAAAGAAAGGTCATTTCCTCATCATCAGAATCCCCATTAGAATTTTCTCAAACATAAGTTTCTTCTGGTTTTCTTGATTTTTGAGGAACTGGAAATCTAATCAGTCTTCCTTTTAATCAGGAAAATCAAGACTAAACCTTGATTCGTGCAGTAGGAACATTTACCCCATGAGTCAATCTTAAGAATTAAGAAATCCTTTCATACTTACAAAGAAAATGTCTTAAAGCGGAAAAGGTTTCTTAATTTCTTCAACAACCACACTTGTCCCACGAGTCAGTCTTAAAGGTTAAAAATCCTTTCATACTCACAAAACAAGTGACTTAGGGTAGAAACAATTTTCTTGATCTCCTTCAGCTCAACTTTCTTTACCTTCTGTAGTTTCCATTTTGTAACAAATAAACAAAACTTCAAAGAAAGATGAATCACTGCTTGAGTAGCTTCTTTTGAATGAATCTTTTCTATTTCACTATTAAGTGAAATAAGCACAACTAGTCTCTTATACCAATTGAAGGTGATAAAAATACATAAGAATGGGGGGTTAAATTGTGTATTCCTAAAATCTCTTTTCACTTCTGATTTTGGAATATTAAATTTTGAACCACGTTCAACGTCTGATACCAGAGTGAGTAACAATAGTGAGAAGTTTACTTCATTTTCTTCAACTCTGTTTCAGAATCTAAGGTGTCAAGCTCATATTCTGATACAAGTAAGAGGTTGAATCAGACCAGAGTATGACTTAAGAGTTTATTTTCATAGCGGAAAATAAATGTAGAAGTAAATAATTAGACATACAATATTTCTTGATTCCACTCAAACCGAGATTAGTACAGTCCCCTTGCAGCACAAGAGCTTTTAACTATAATCAGACTAATTACAATTGCTTAAGCCATCATCTCAAGACTTCCTACTCAATCAGACCTGATCGAGACTTCCTTGCTCTACCCTCAAGCATGAGACTTCAATTGCTCAATCACCCTGATCGAGACTTCCTGCTCTGCCCACAGGCATGAGACTTCAACACTCAATCACCCTAATCGAGAGTTCCTACTCTACCCACAAGCATGAGACTTCAATGCTCAATCACCCTAATCAAGACTTCCCACTCTGCCCGCAAGCATGAGACTTTAATTCTCAAGCACCCAACAAGAGACTTTTTTGCTCAAGCTCCAAACAAGAGACTTATTTGCTCAATATAATCATAAAGAGACTTACTCTAAGCATATTTACTAGAGTATTCAAATTCTCTTAAAAAAAATAGTATGGTATTAACCTTGTGCTCATGTCAGTTCTTCTTGGTTAAGCATATACACAAAGGTTTACACTCTTGAGCAGAACGTAAGTTGATTTCTCCTGAGTGTGGAAGAATGAAGTGTTCATTCTTCTCCTCTCCTTGCACATATTTTCTTCTTGTTGTGCCTTTCTGTTCTAATGATCTCCTTGGTCATTTTCACTTTGCTCTCACACACTTAATCCATATGGTTACATTTTCTATTTAATGTGTGTTTCTTAGATCTGTGTTTTCTGAATAAATACAATCTCTCTCTTAACAAATATTGTAAACTGGTATCACATCTTTGTGAACACAGTCATGTATTCTTCAACACACATTCATTCTTGGTCATAATAGATTGTTTGAATGTTTTCAATCTTCTTCTTAAATAGGTACTGAGAATAGATCTGTTGGGGATTAAAACTAGCAAAGTTACAAGTAGTCGTTGATGGTCTTTAGCTGGTGTACAATAGAGTGAGTCAAAACTCAGCTAGCATAAAGACGTTGGGAGCAACAGAGCAGAGTTTAGAGCAGTTGGAGAGATAAGATCCTGACAGTATTTATTTATGCTGATTAGACATAAAATAGTGTACCGTTATCACATGATCTTCTTTGGATAACTTCTGATCAAAGACTTCTTGTAGACGTTTGTTGAAGCTTACTCAGGGTGATTGTTATCCTTATATTTATCTTTATTTAATCAGAGGATTTTTATAGATTATTTAAAGCATGATCAGAAGCAAAAGTATGTCTTCAGAACCTGGTTGAAATCAGACTTCATAGTCTAGAGTTTACAGGTTCTGAGCTTGTCTTCGTCAGAGTCTTGATCAGAACTACTTTGGATTTTCACTTTCAGAGTTGATGACTTGAAGTAGAAAAATTCCTTTGAAGCCTTATCTTCAGAATTGCTGATGAATGTTGTTCCGGAGATGCAAAGTCATTCCTTTAAAGTAGAGTCTTCTTGCCTTAAATGATTCCAGTCTTCAGGGCTTTGTTGATATTTGTATTTCACGTAAGTTTGGGTTCAACATCTTAAAGACTTGAGTAGACTCATCAAGTCTGAAATCTTGGTTCTGATCCTTCAGATTCATAATAACTTTGCTTCCCTTTAATGGTTGTTCTGAGTGATTAACTTGATTTATATCAAGGTTAATATCTTTTGATTCTGCACACTAGAATACCCATTAGTAAACCCTATTATTTTTTAAATACTTTGTTATCATCACAATTTTTTAGGAGCTTGAACAAATCTTTTTTCAACAAAGATGACCTGAAGATTCCATTATTTCGTATTATGTTTTCTCTGTGTGATCTTGTATAAGACTATTGTGTAGACATATATACAATTCATGTGTAATATTTTATTATGTGTTGTATGATACATGTTTTCCAAATACATCTAGACGCTATATGTATGCGCTCGAAAAAGTTAAATTTTACTTTTTTCTATTAAATCAATAAGGAAACGGAACTAACAACAAAAACCTAATAAATTAGTTTTCTTTACGAAAATGGATGGTTCAACATAAAAATAAGGATATCTTATAAAGTATTTTATGAGAATAAAATAATAGTAATAATAATAATTATTATTATTATTATAATTATAATAATCATAAATAAAATTTTATAATATAACAATTATATACAAACAAATAATATTTAAATTTATTATTAAATAAAATAAGTTTTCCATACACAAAAAACAAATATTTAAATTTATAAATATAAATGATAATTAAATTTATAACAAATATGTTGTTTATAAATTATAAAAAATATTGGGGTGTTACACATCTCCTCTAGAAGAAGATTATTCTCACATAGAAAATCTTACCGAGCATGCTATTGAAGAAGAAATGTCTACTTTGGAACATTATACTCAGTGTGTATCTACTGCTCTGATCATCAATGGGGCCAACCGTGGGACGATTTCTTATTTGACCATCATCGTAAAGAGAAGCAACGACTAGAGGAAAATGTTTGGGGTTTGATGCTCCAGCGGGAGATGTACCTACAAGAAATACAAAAAGGTTCTACTACTCTTATCGAGTTAGGAAATGCTCCGCGAGGAAGGACAAATCTATAGCTTATACACATGCTACTTTAACATCTACTCAGTCGTCTCTTTTGGTGGTTCAAAGGGATCTAGAGGATCTTCATCTTATGAATGCTTCCTTGGCTTAAGGTTTAACTGAGTGCTCTATTGCTAGGCTTATGGCTACTTCGGATTCCTTTGAGAATGCCTTGCAACAAGTGAAGCATTTTTACCATCCTCTACATATTTTGAGGGACCATATTCAGACGGACCAGATGCTCAAAGATGGGAAGGTCGTCTCTCTTTGAGACTAACAAGTGGAATATTACTTTTTTTGTATCAACATTTGCTGAAAAGAATAACTGAAATGAAATAAATATGCTATTTTTAACTGTTTACAATATATGCATTTGACCCTGAGTGCATCGCTCTGGGCTACATGAAAACTAACGAGGTCTTCCCTCGAAGTTTTCTGGACGTCTCTAGGGCCGTTCTCGGTCAAGGGTTGGTTCCCTTCCCCCGCCCAGGTGAAAAACTGGTCAGATGTCGATGTGTGGCTAGCCCACCGCAGTGTCTAGAGTGGCTAGCTTCCATAAGAGGGTGGACCATTATTTTAATTTTAGTGATTTTTCCACTTTCTTCGTATGTATGCTCTACATTGTGGGTTTTGATTATTTTGGCCGCACACACGTGGCATTTGCAACACCACCCTTGAGTCTTTGTGTTGGAGCCTTGATCTCTTTGGCCGTACCCTATAGTCATCGTAACCTTACACAGTCATAAAGAAAATGAATATTTAAGAACTTGTAATTTTGTATTAATAATTGGGAACTTATCCTACATTTGAGAGAACTAATTATATGGAATAAAACATCAAACATGAATTCAAAAACATAACCAGGTGGACTGACCACCACTTATTCCTCATGTTCTGCTTCTCGTTCGATCAACCCCTTTTGGGAGGTCAAATGTTCATGCTTTTGAGCTGGGCAGTTAATGAAATAACATTGATTTGCATTGCCTTGCTCTCTCATTTTAGTCTTGCTGGAGTGCTTGATGTATCCTTTTAGCCCCTCAAGACCAACATTGATTATGAGCGACTCTGAATGAAGATTATAGAATTTAAGTTTGAGATGGATCAGTGAGGCTACGGTGTCCAAGGTGGATGTGAAGGGTCTACCTATGATGCAATTGTAAACAGTTTTGTAGGGGACTACAAGGAACTGTGATTCAGAGGATCGAACATCCCTAGCTTCTCATATAGATATCCTTAACTCGACATACCCCCAGGGATAGGTCATCATACAATTAAATAATTTCAAATCTGACCCCTCATAAGGCGATAAAATTCCTCTATTGAGGCCCATCTTTTCAAACAACTAAGTACATGATATCGCACAAGCTACCACCATAATCATAATTCGGGAAACATAGAAATGTTTGGTCATTGTTGTTATGATGAGAGGGAAGATTTTGTTTGGGGTTCCTCCAATTTTCTCACAGCCTCAGAACCCGAGCATTATCCTGTCATGATTTTTGGTTGACATGCCTCCATTTTTCTTGTGGATTGCCAACATTTCAGCGATTTTTCTCTTTATCGCCGCCTTAGATGGGGGGTTTTTCCGAGGTGCCCTCCAGTGATAGCAACAAAGTATTGGCGCTTCTTTTTAATGGCTTCCTTATCCTCATCAATGGTCCTGACATTTGTTAACTCTCGAGGGACTTACTCTTGGAATCTCTCTCTCTCTCTCTCTCTCTCTCTCTCTCTCTCTCTCTCTCTCTCTCTCTATATATATATATATATATATATATATATATATATATATATATATATATATATATATATATATATATATCTTACCACCTTTCACATATTCAGATAAACAACCTCTTTTGATTAGCCCATCGGTGATATCTTTAAATTGGATTCATTCATCGGTATTAAGGGCATGGCCCTTGCGGAAGCAGTGGTATTTTGTCTTGTTCGTTCACAATGACTCTCAGATAGGAAAGAGAGTTCTGAGTTGTCTCTTTCAGAACTGTGTGTTGGCACACTCATGATAAATCTTCGCCTTTCTTCCATGTGTAATCCCTCTTAGGACGACTACCGTGACTTACTTCCTTTTCAAGAATGTGAAATGAGCGAAGAAGCTCATACAAGTTGATTCATGACTCGATGGTCTCATCCGACAAAGCATAGAACCACTGTCTAGCTTATGCAATCAAGGTTAACAAGAATAGTTTACACTTGAAGGCTTTTCCAGCGTGGTAGAAGTTCAATCGTCCATTGACAAGTTGCACATGCTCGTTCGGATCTCCTTTTCCATAGAGAATG
The DNA here is from genome assembly GCF_024323335.1 of Lathyrus oleraceus. NCBI lineage: Eukaryota > Viridiplantae > Streptophyta > Magnoliopsida > Fabales > Fabaceae > Lathyrus > Lathyrus oleraceus. The sequence goes on along the minus strand of NC_066579.1, from coordinate 8,761,420 downwards.
TTTTTGCGGATTCTTTGTCGACAGTCTCTCTACCTAATTTTACGGATGAGCATGGCTATCTCGGTCTACCTTAGGACACTGAGGAGGAGTCTGACGTTTCTTACTCTTTTGATGATTCTTTGATTTCGAAGCCTCGTATATTCTGGACGCGGTCGACTTTGGGATGTAAGCTTGGATTCTCTTTGAAAAAGCCTCATGCACAATATTTCCTCTCGGGGGCGCATTCTATAGGCTTACTTTAAGACGAAGCAACCTCTCCTATATTTCCTATGAATTATGTTTCCAAACGGTGTTATATATGTTGTTCAACAACTCATTGGTGCACTGTATTCCGATATTGGTTCGTAATAGTTGGAAACCAGTTAACGCTTCTGGTTGCAAAGTTAGCAGTGATATCTGAGGTCTGACTAGGGGCACTTGAGTAGATCCTGCGATTTGAGGAGGTTGGAATAAATATGGATGCAATGGAGTATCTACCACCACCTGATTTGCACTACCTTGAGGAGGAGGTGAAGGCGGTTGATTGATCACTGCTTGAGCGACATATGTTCTTTTGTGTAAGGTAGGGGAGCGTGTAGCTTTAGATCCATCCATTGTTGAAAGGTTCAGAAGTCAAAGATCTGGAAAATCAAGAAATCAATGTTGATTCGTATCAGACTACATCGAATGTGAAGGATCTAGTGTTAAATTTGAAGAACTCTGATCCGATAAATGGAGGAAGTTTCAAATTGAAGAATGAAAGAGATTATATGCTATTGTGGAAAACGCGAGAATCAGAAGTCGATTTTGACAGACGGTGTCACTGTTCCATTGTGGAACTAAAATTGGTGGATAATCGGCGTTTACGGTGGATTTTTGCTTCATATATGGAGGAGGAGGGCATGATCTGCAAGGTTAGCACTCCAACACTTAAGTCAGTGTGTGGAAAGGAAGAGTGAATGAAAATTAGATTTGAAAATATGAATATAATTTTTGTGTGCGTATCCTTTATATAGTGGGGCGATTGTAACAACCTTTTATTTGTTAGATGTGTGATGCAGGGAGCCATTGTATGTATCTTGGATATATATCACGTATATTCTTCCATAGGATAGTTCCTATGGGATGCTAGTGCTCTAGATGAAATTTGGCTCCCTCTGAGTGGTCAGTCGATAACCATTATGGTCGGACCAAAACAATTAAAGAATGATAAACACAATTTTATACTATTTGTATACGTGCGTTTTAGACGCCATGAGATTTGGTGTATAAAATGACTTTTTCGACAAATGATGACATGGGATAAAACGATTTGATTAATAAGTATGGTTCGACATTTCGACAAAATGGAGGTTCTGTCATTTCGACAAGATATTTGCAGCTAGAAAAGTACTTTTGACAGACATGGAGAACATTGCAGTATATTGATAATTCGACAAACATCCTGAAGGAAGACGTCCTTTCGACTTAAAGTGTAAATTTGAATTTGAAAAGTTGTAACGTTTGGCAAAAGACGCGTGGAAGCATCTGGCGAAAGGAAGAAAGCCATGTGTCACAGTTTTAGGATTTAGTCGTTAATAACAGTTATGTTATTTGTATATAAATAGGGTAGTTGTTATCGAAAAAAAAAGTGTGAAGAATTACTTATACAAAATTCCTGAAAACACTCAAAGTACCCGTGTGAGAGAAAAGAGTCATATTTGGAAAATGTATGTGTAAACAAACACCAATTCCTTCAAAGTTTATTTTATAAAGTTTAAAGTTCTTTACGAATCTCTTTTATGTTTTCCAGTAGTTTATCTTTCTGCACTTTCTCTTTTTCGACACTTTACATTTCGTCAGTTATTTTCCGCCATTTACTTTATCTTGTTAAATTTACATCTACTTAACGTTTTAATCAACATACTTCGACGTAAAACACTTAGAGAACAAAAATGAAATGTATGAAAGTGATTCTAGACATCTTCAAGACTATCTAGATCTGCACATGTCCTAGGATTTGTGTGGTTGATCCTGCAAGTAACCCAATTCTACAAGTTTTGGTAAACCAGAGGTTGTTCGCCAAAATTCACAGCGAACAAATTGGCACGCCCAGTGGGACAGTGCAAGAAATCTAGAAATTTAGATAATCACTAATCAAAATCTGTTCTTCATTGCATGAGACTGAGAAGCGGTAAATTAGCCGTATCCGAAGTAGAAATACCTAAAAGAACAAGAGTAAGGAAAATGGCGAACCAACCAAATAATCCGAACGAATCCATCCCAGTATCCAACCCTGCCCCTTCGACAGAAGGCGATATAGGATCGGTCCCTGTGTCAGAGGCTGTACCTTCGTCAACAGGGTCGATACCAGCGGTTTCAATGTCGCAAAACGCGCCTAGTTCGTCCTTCAGGGCACAACAAATGCCCGTTGGGACACCCCCTCCTGTGGGGAACACTTCTAGGCCTTTTCTAACAAATTTCACTTTGCCTCCGCCTGGTAGGGAACAACCCTTTGGAATGCCAACTTCGGTGATGGCAAATTTACACAATTCCCCGTTAATATATTCGGATTCAATGGCCAACGTGTCTTCACCCTTACAAGGGTCAGGATATGGTGGAAACATGAGTAGACTAAATCAACAACCACTTTACGTGCCGCCGATAACGAATAATTCGGCGCAAGTAATTAGACAGCAGATGGACGAGAGTAATCATGATATGGTCCAAATGTTGACGCAACAAATGGGAGCGGTGTTTAACCCACTAATACAAAACACCACTCAAACAAACCAAGTGTTGGCAGCGCAGATGACGCGCATTGCTGATTTCTTTGGGGTCCCTTAAACTCGACACAGAGAACAAGTGATTCATAACCCAGTGGTAGCGGTCCAGGAAGAGCCTACGATAAACTAGATACCATTGGATAATCCTCAAACAAACGTCAGAAACCAAGAGGATGTAGTCGAACAGCCTCGTGTCGAAATCCCCATTCCACAAGAGCCTAGAAGGATAGTAATCCAGAGAGGCCAGGACGCGGATGCTGTATTGCAACAACGGATACGGTATAATAATCCTCCTGTCGAAAACAATTTGGCAGCCATGGTCGAAACGATAATGGCACAAAATGGGATGAACATGGGTTTACAAAGGCCTAGTTACGCATCCCCACTATCGGAATATATTCTGCAAGAAGAACTGCCACCAAGGTGGAAAGTCCCTAAGTTCACAAAGTTCTCAGGGGACACTAGTGAGTCCACTATAGAACATGTGGCACGTTATCTGATCGAGGCAGGGGAGATAGCCCGTAATGAAAATTTGAAAATAAAATATTTCCCTAGTTCCTTAACAAAAAACGCGTTTACTTGGTTTACATCTTTGCCTGCAAACTCAGTATACACGTGGACCCAATTAGAAAGGCTGTTCCATGAACAATTCTACATGGGACAAACAAAAATAAGTCTGAAAGAATTAGCCAGTGTCAAGAGAAAACACTCTGAACCGATAGATGATTATTTAAATAGGTTCAGATTGCTAAAGGCTAGATGTTTCACCCCAGTGCCAGAACATGAGTTGGTCGAAATGGCCGCAGGGGGACTAGACTATTCTATAAGGAAGAAACTAGATACCCAGTATTTGAGGGATATGGCACAATTAGCGGATAGAGTGAGACAGGTCGAAAGGTTAAGGGACGAAAAATTCAGGGCAAATAAGAATAAAAAAGAAAGGGTAGCCTACGTAGGGGTTCGCCAAGATGATGAGTTCGACGAAAACGAACCAAGTAGCTTCGACGAACAAGAGATTGACCTAGCAGAACTAAAGCAAGGGCCACCTTATTCGTGCAAAGTACTAACTCCGTCGAACGGAAACCCAGTCGAAACCAACGATAAGTTCCCCAAAAGGACTTATACGTTCGACATCACCAAATGTGACGAAATCTTCGATCTGTTGGTTAAAGATGGTCAATTAATAAAACCACCAGGCGCTAAAGAACCGCCTATGGAACAACAGAAAAAGAGAGGTTTTTGTAAATACCATAATTTTCTGGGCCATAAGACGTCTCGTTGTTTCCTTTTCAGGGATCTCGTTCAAAATGCTATCCGTGACGGAAGGCTGAAGTTTGGTGACAAACCAAAACAACAAATGAAGATCGATTCGAATCCTATGCAAGCAGTCGAAGCCCACTACGCTGAACCATTCGTCGTGAACATGGTGGAGGCCGAAGTTGCTCCTGATGGCAATTTGGAAATGGTGGAAGCCCCTGGAAGTTTCGACGCAAATGTCAACATGGTCGAGATTGCTGATGATCTCGCAAGCCAGAAAGGAATAGAAACTACTGAAGGTTTCGACGAGAAGGACGGTGACAATGCTGTCGAGAATGTGGAGTTTCGACAAGAGGAGAATTGGGACCGCTTGGGACAGCCAAGTGGGAAATATGATTATCTTGTGAAGTACAATGCGCCGACAAGCTCTCAGATCGACATCAACACAATCCAACCAAGCGGTTGGGGAGACGCTTCTTCAGAAAACAATGAGGAAACAGTCGACGCAATTGAGCATCCCCCTAATACGAAGGAGAGGGTTACTGAAGACCTCGCGATTGAAAACAAGGCTGCTGAAGGCCTTGATTCTAACGAAACGAAGAAAGGTGACATCGCCAACTGCGTCAACACTATGGGGCCTTTCAGTAAATAAGTCACAAAAATCAAAGCGGAAGCCGCTAACGGTCCTTCGAAGCCCATGATCAGTGGGATTCTGCGTAGGACAATGGAAGACCCCAGAAGAAATTGGAACAAATGTTGTTGCAAACATGGTCCCAGGACCATATCTTGGTGCTGCTGCCCAGAGAAAGAGTTCGACCAGACACCAAAAGGCGTCGAAGGCGAAGAAGAGAGGCTCATCAGGAAGATGAACGAATTAAGCATCGCCGACGAACGAAACGTTGGGGTAAATATGGTAGAAATATCTCAGAAGGACCAGGTCGAAGAGGGCGAAGATCGTCGTCAGAAAGAGTACCAAAGGCTGGCGTATCCTAGAGAGGAGGAAAACTTAATGGAATTCATCAAGAGGTGCCAAAGGATGAAAACCGAAGTAATGTTGTGCCCACGCTGCAGCGCAGTCTTCGACAGGAAGGCAGCAACCAACCTGGAAGCGGTGGATAAGACCAAGAGGAAAGAGAATTGGGGAACAGTGAGATATGACCCAAGGAGAAGTGACCACCACCAGTGGAGGCACGGAGAGAGACGCCAGAACACCTATAAACCATCTGACAAAGCAACGGACGACAAATGGGTTCAACCTATTAGAGACGCCCAGGGGCAGAAGAAATGGGGGAGGTTTGAGGTTCAGAGAGGCGCGTCGATGGAGGGCAAGAAGGAAATGGAAAAACACAAGCCAAGACCGTACCCTTCAGAGAATTACAAAGGCAAAAATCCCATGTCCAGATCCCAATGGAGGAGGTTCCAAAGGCAGAAGAGGGCAGAAATAGAGATGGCAAAAAAGAACACGAATGGTCCAGACGAAGCAGAAACTAGCAACAATCGTCAGACAAGGAGCAGGAAAGAGACTCCCCTCCAGATCAATCCTAGCGGAGTTGTCGAATCGGTGGCGTCGAAGGAGAAGATGCAGGAAGATGATGAAGTAACCGACAGTTTTAACTCTGACTCAGAAGCATCCTTCAACGTGATTTGCAACGTGGTCTCTGTTCTCCCTAGAGACTATGATAGAGTCATGGAAATTGAGGATGAAGGAGACGAAATGGAAGAAGAAACAATGGCACACAAGCCCGTCTGCTACTACGTGATGAACAACGGATGCGTCGAAGAGCAGAACGCTTTCTTCGAAAGACCAGACGACTCCATGAAAGCGCATTTGAAACCTCTGTTTATAAAAGGAAAGGTGGAAAATGTTGGTGTGAATAAGATACTGGTGGACGGGGGAGCGGCAGTGAACTTGATGCCCCACTACATGCTGAAGAAGATTGGAAAAGACGATTCGGACGCGAAGCCTCACAACATGGTGCTGTCGAATTACGAAGGGAAGATAGGAACAACTATGGGAGTCATCCAAGTGAACTTAACTGTAGGAACCATAACAAGGCCTACAATGTTCATAGTCATCGCTTCAAAAGCCAACTACAACCTACTGCTTGGTAGGGAGTGGATTCACGGCGTGGGAGTTGTACCCTCTTCGATGCACCAGCGGATAGCCATATGGAGGCCAGATGGAATCGTTGAAAACATCGAGGCTGACCAAAGCTACTTCATGACCGAGGTGAACACTGTCAACAGCCAAAGCTTCGACAAAAACCTGGCTCATATACCTCCCTGCAGCCCGGCAGAATTCGACTTGAAGACGACAGACAATGCCTATTGCTCCATGTACCTGCATCCAACGCATGGTTTCCAGTGGGATAAAGAAGTGATTGGCGAAACTTACATATGGGGAACCACTCATATAGCGCCGACGGGATGGGGTAGTGAATTTGACGATGACGAGTGAACAGTCAGCGATCGAAAAGATTACGGCTTACATAGCCGAAAACAAACTAAAAGAGGCCCTTGAGGCTGAAGTAAAAAATATGGCTGTCGAAGCCAACCAAGAGGACTCCAACAAACAATGTCCCCAAGAAGACGTTGCGGAAGATCATGTCACCAACCAAATGGGCGGATGGCAACACCAGAAGCTTGACGCCATTTACGACGACGAACCTCTGGGGTTCGAAAAAGATCCAGTGTCAACTAACGAGAAGATGGTGGCGCAGGATCCTTTAGAAGAAATAAACTTGGGGGTGGGGATAGAGAATAGACCAACCTACATAAGTGCAAAAATGGACCCCCAGTTCAAGGTCGAAATAGTCCAGTTGCTGAAAGAGTTCAAAGACTGCTTCGCATGGGATTATGATGAAATGCCTGGTCTTGACAGAAGTCTGGTCGAAATGCAGTTGCCAATAATGGAAGGAAAGAAGCCAGTGAAGCAGACTCCGAGACGCTTCGCACCAGAAATCCTGTCGAAAATAAAAGAAGAGGTCGAAAGACTTCTAAGATGCAAGTTCATCCGCACAACCAGGTATGTCGAATGGATTGCAAATATTGTTCCAGTAATTAAGAAAAATGGCAAACTTAGGGTATGTATTGATTTTCGAGACTTAAACTCGGCTACCCCAAAGGATGAATATCCTATGCCAGTGGCAGAAATGCTCATAGATTCTGCAGCCGGCCATGAGTACTTAAGTATGCTAGACGGATACTCTGGCTATAACCAAATTTTTATCGCTGAAGAAGATGTTCCTAAAACGGCTTTCCGCTGTCCTAGAGCCATAAGAACGTACGAATGGGTAGTAATGCCTTTTGGTTTAAAGAACGCTGGAGCGACTTACCAACGTGCCATGAATTCTATCTTTCATGACTTTATCGAAACTTTCATGCAAGTGTATATTGACGACATTGTGATTAAGTCTGTTTCAGGGAAAAGTCATATAGATCATCTTCGACAATCCTTTGAAAGGATGAGGAAGTTTGGTTTGAAAATGAACCCACTTAAATGTGCTTTTGGTGTGCAGGCGGGTGATTTCTTAGGCTTTGTGGTCCACAAGAAGGGGATCGAAATAAACGAAAATAAAGCCAAGGCCATAATGGAAGCGAAAGCGCCATCAACCAAAAAGGGGTTGCAGTCTCTGTTAGGGAAAATCAACTTTCTCAGAAGATTCATCTCCAACCTCAGTGGGAAGACACAAGCTTTCTCTCCTCTACTTCGACTAAAGAAGGAAGACTTCGCATGGGGGCAAGAACAGCAAGTGGCTTTCGACAAAATCAAGGAGTACCTGGCTAGTCCCCCAATCCTGATGTCTCCTTGCAGAAAAAGAAATATGAGATTGTATATTTCGGCGTCAGACAAAACATTAGGAAGTATGTTGTGTCAAGAAGACGAGAATGGCGTCGAAAGAGCCATCTATTATCTCAGTAGAGTCCTAAATGATGCCGAAACTAGATATAGCATTATAGAAAAGCTATGCCTATGTGTATATTTCTCTTGTATGAAATTGAAGCATTATATAAACCTGTCGATGTATATATTTCTTCCCATTTCGACGTAATAAAATATATGTTATCTAAATCTATTTTACATAGTCGAATTGGAAAGTGGGCTTTAGCTTTAACAGAATACTCTTTGAAATATCTGCCTTTAAAAGCGGTGAAAGGACAAGTGGTCGCTGATTTCATAGCCGACCATTCTATAAACGAAGATGTGGAGTACGTCGAATTAGAACCTTGGAAACTGTACTTCGACGGTTCCAGTCATAAAAATGGAACTGGCGTTGGGATGTTGATTATTTCTCCCGACAGAATTCCAACAAAATTCAAGTACAAAGTGGAAAGTCTGTGTTCAAATAATGAAGCAGAATATGAAGCTTTGATCGCTGGACTTGAAATCTTGTTGAAATTGGGGGCAACGAGAGTCGAAATAATGGGTGATTCCGAACTGGTGATAAAGCAGTTGACGAAAGAGTATAAGTGCGTGAAAGAAAATTTAATCATGTACTTTGTAATAGCCAATAGACTTCTCAAAGAGTTCGACAATGTCGTCTTCAGGCACATTCCCAGGTTGGAGAATCAAGAAGCAAACGATCTTGTTCAACTAGCATCCGGATACAAAGTGTCGAAGGAAAAGTTAGAAGAAGCCATTGAAGTCAGAAGAAGAGTCGTATCCACCAAGTTGTCTCCATCAGATCTAGAGTCAATAAGATTAGGATACGGTGACGAAGAAAACTTTGAGATATTCAACATAGATGATTCAGGAATAACAGACTGGAGAAAGCCTGTCAAGGATTATCTACAAGACCCAAATCAGAAAGCAGAAAGAAAGATAAAATACAGAGCGTTGAGTTACGTACTTTTGGGAAATGAATTATTCAAAAAGACTGCAGAAGGAGTTTTGTTGAAATGCCTGAGTGAAGACGAAGCCTACATAGCCTTGTCGAATGTACACAGTGGAGCGTGTGGCGCACACCAAGCAGGTCACAAAATGAAGTGGTTATTATTTCGACAAGGAATGTATTGGCCAACAATGCTGAAAGACTGTGTCGAATTCGCAAAAGGTTGTCAGGAATGTCAAGTACATGCAGGCATACCCCACGTCCCTGCAAGTGAGTTGCACTCAATTATAAAACCTTGGCCATTCAGAGGATGGGCGTTGGATTTAATCGGGGAGATTCGACCAGCTTCCTCAAAAGGACAAAGGTACATTTTGGTTGGGATAGACTATTTCACAAAATGGACTGAAGTTATACCATTGGCGAATGTGGATCAAGAAGCAGTCATAGACTTTATCCAAAAATACATAATTTACAGATTTGGGATACCTGAGACAATAACAACGGATCAAGGATCTGTGTTCACCGGTAAAAACATGCAGAAATTTGCACAAGAAACAGGTTTTAAGCTCCTTACTTCGACACCTTACTACGCTCAAGCAAATGGGCAAGTTGAAGCAGCCAACAAGGTAGTGATAAACTTGATTAAGAAGCATGTGGGGAAAAAACCTAGGAATTGGCATAAGACTTTGGACCAAGCCTTGTGGGCTTGTCGAACGTCCCCCAAAGAGGCAACGAATTCGACTCCATTCAAGTTGACTTACGGACATGATGCAGTTTTGCCGGTCGAAATATATCTGCAGTCAGTGAGAGTGCAAAGGCATCATGAAATCCCATCAGAGACATATTGGAGTATGATGATGGACGAACTAGTTGATTTAGACGAGGAAAGGCTGCGCGCGCTAGACCTAATAAGAAGACAAAAGAAGAGGGTCGAAAGATTTTACAACAAGAAAGTAAGATTCAAGACTTTCTTAATAGGTGACCTTGTGTGGAAAGTAATCCTTCCTATGGATCGAAAGGATAAATTAATGGGAAAGTGGTCTCCTAAATGGGAGGGACCTTTCCAGTTTTTGAAAACATTTTCAAACGGCGCGTACGAAATAGAAGAAATAGAGAAGGATAAGAGAATCCTAAGAATAAATGGAAAGTATTTGAAAAAGTATAAGCCTATATTGCAGGAAGTAAAAGTAGTAACAGAATAAGTGCAAACATAATTGTGATAAGATGGGCCAAATAAAAATGGCATTCAAAAGTTATTACAAAGAAAGCCTCAAAGGGCTGAGAGTTGCTAAATAAATTCGACTATAAATTAAAATGGGCAAAAGTATCCTTCAAAGTGGCGAATTTCTGCCTCTGAAACTGGAGTCGATGATCACAAAGACTCTTGTGAGTGGAGAGAGTCTCAATCTCCTGACTAAGTTGCTGGGCTTTCTCTGCATGTCGAATACCCACCCTCAATTCTTCGTCAATCTCGCTCTGCTTGGGTTGCTGTATGGATGCCTTACGTTTCTCCTCTTGAGAGATCTTTTCTTGAAGTGCTGCCATCTGTGTTTTCCATTTTTGGATATTGTCATCACAAGCAGCAACTTCTTTGACATAAGTTTCAGAGAGCTTTTGCAATTTTGAAACTTTGTCAGTCGAAGTCGAAACGGCATCCCATTCAGCAGTTTGAGTTTCAGACTTGGAGGAGATCTGATTGGTGAGATCTCTTTGACGATGGAGATCTGCAGTGGCCAAGTCAATGAGAGTCATCAGCTCCATCACAAAACTTCCAATCTCAGAAGAAGCTTCCAGGACATTCACTTGCTTCAAAATTTTCTTAAGATCAATTTGAGCAAGGGAATTTTCTTCCAAGACTTTAAACAAATCGACATCAAGGATTTTCGTTTTGATTTTGGTCAAGATATTGCCAAGTGATGGTGCTTCAGAAGTTGCCCCAGAAGTAGTCGAACTACTCTGCGAAGAATCTTGGAAATTAAAACGGGTGCTAAGCATGGCTTTCAGATACTCCAAAGGTCTTTGCACCTTGAGATTTTCAAGTTCCTCGCGAGAGAAACTGGTCGAACCAGTTGATTTGCTACTCCCTTGGGCCCGGTCAGGAGCAGGTGGAGTGTTTCGCGTCGAAGCATGCTCAACCTCTGTTTGTTTCAACTGGTTGTCCCCATCTCTGGCAGCTCCATCTTCAGGATCATCTTCGACCACAACCTCCATCTCAATGTCATCACCCTGAGGTGCAACATTTAATCCTGGATGAGGAGGAGATTCATCTTCAGAAGCTTCACCCACTGTAGTGTCGAATTCTGCTACAGTTTGCATGTCATGATCACTTGTGGGGATATCTTCTTCTGGAGTTGTTTCCTCCCGAATTTTTTCAGACGTTCTTTCGACAGCCACTTGTTCCTGAAAATAATTCTAAGATTTAGAAGAAAAAGATGCAGAAAAGGCGAATGTATATTGTCGAAATAAAAATTACCTCAGGAATCTCAGTATTAAAGCTGGATTTCCCACTCTCTGTATCTTTCGACTGATGTTTAGCAGGGGGAGTACTGGCAGAATCCTTCCTAGTTGATTTAATGATAGATCTTTGGGAAGAGACCTTCGTGAGTTTCTTCTTCTTCTGAGGGGGAGGGATTAACTCTGGAGATTCGTCACCAGACTCTTCACTGGGGACTTTAGCCTCTTCTTTCTCCTCTTCACTCTTTCTCTTTTGGATTGTTGGGGGTTTTCGACTTACCTAGTCATGCAGGCCAAAGCCAGTTAGTTTTGAAAAAGGGAAGATGAATAATAAGAAGAGAAGTTTTGTACCTTTGTCGAAGGCTTCTTAGCAGTACTGGGCGTCGCTTCGACAACAGCTTTCTTAGCAGGGATCTTCACGGCTAAGGAAAGAAAGAAAATTCAGAAACAAATATAAGAGAGACATGATAAGACAGTTAGAATAACAGAAGGAAAAATCATGTTTTTCTGTGAACACCTTCAAGAATGGGATCTTCCACGCGAACGTGTTCTATTCCAATATGAAGGTGTCCTGGATATTCGCCCAGATGATACTTAGTCGGAACCACACGCTCAGCAGGTTTTTGATACTTTTGACGAAGAATTTTCATAAAATCCCCACAAAGGAACCAGTCTGGAAGTGGAAAACCAAACGCCACCCCAAAGTCAGCAGTTGGCAAAGGAGGAAACTTTGGTGGATGACAATTGAAAGCCAGGTCATAGCGCGCCTCTGGTGAAAGATTGGAAGGCAATGACAGTTTTTTAAACTTCTCTGTCAATTTGCGTTTTAATTCAGCCGCTGCTTCGCATATGGTTCGACTAAGATCATCAGGTCTATACGCAGTTTCAAAATATTTTTGAAATTTTTGTATTTCCTTAATATGTCGTTGAATACCTTTTTTGGTCCGATCCTGCACAAAAGCGAAAGCATTTGTCAAATGTGTAGCAAAAGCAGCTACGTCGAAAAATTTGTTGGAATAATAATCCTTCCACCATTCATCAAACTCAGGAGTGCATAGGAATGATGGTCGAAAAATAACTGGTCGAATGTCGAGAGAATCATCAGCTAGTTTCTTCGACAGCTCTTTGCCTTCGTCTTCAGTGTGAAGGGAGTTATAAAAGATGATGGACCCCTTTTTGGGGAATATAGGTTGAGGTTTGATTTGGATCAGACCAAACTGTCTAGAAACAAGGTTGGGTTGATAAACTATCAAAGCAATTTGGTTTTTAGTGGTGTTACGATAAGAAAAAAGGAGCCTAGGGGTTAAGAACGATTCCCAAACATTCAGAAATGTATTTTCGTCCTTTTGCATCTCCAAGGGCAGTTGTTGGGTAAACCACTTAGGTCCGATTTTTCTATCAGCAAAAGGTGCCATGGTCGAAGTAAATTGATGACTTTTAGCAAACATCATAACATAGCTTTTAAAAGCTTGTCGAAGGCTGATTCCTTCATCAGTTGGCGTTATTAGCACTAATCTTGGCCATTCGACAGTCCTATTTTGTACTTCTTCTTCATCTATTTCTGGTGCTACAGGAAGATTGGCTTCAAACGTGGCATTGAGCCATAATTGCAAGAGCCAGAAAGTTCCTGATAAGTTGATCTTCCCTTGGGTTTTGGTGTTTTTTAAAAAATGTACGCTCTCACTCAGAGATTCATAAAGGTTCGCCAGAATCATTTCGCTCAAGCATAGTTTCGTGCCTGCATGAAGCTGATTGGCTATGGTGATAAATCTCTTGGCAACTTGAAGAGAGCGAGAACAGAACACATATTTGGATAGCCACAGTGTTAGAAAAGCTATATGTTCGACATCTAAAACTTCAGCAGTACTCTTATCGTGATAATAGGACATGAATAAGGAGTAGGGTGCAAGGCTAGTCTCGAAAGCAATGGTATCTTCATTTAAGACAGTAGGGTCGAAATCTATACCATTGGGATGAAGACCAACAATGGCTGCTGCGTCGAAAAGGGTAGGCGTAACCATCCCACAAGGAAGGTGAAAGGTGTTGTAAGTACTATCCCAAAAGTAGAGAGAAGCCAAAAGCATATTTGGACAAATATTGGGTCCTACTCTCGACAACTGGACAAGGTCGAAAATGCCTACCTCTTTCCAAAAAGGCCCTTTAACTTTTTCGATTTTATCTAACCAAGATACGTAGTCAGAAGGATCTTTCGACCATGGGCAAGTTCTAAATATCCTGGGATAATTCAAATAGGCTAAGTCCAACTCTCCAATATCCGTCGAACTCGATGCATCTTTTTGTTCTACAACTTTCTCTTTAGGCTGAGGTTTTCTTCCAGCGCCTATGGGTTTTGTGTGAAAGTAAGATGGAAAAAATTCTCTTAAACGCTCTGGTTTAATCTCTGGATTTGGAAGGGGACCTAACATAGCGTGATAATTTCCAGAAATAAGAACAGGGATTAGTACCTGAGATTTATAGATGCAGTCTTTTTCTTTCTCATTTGGAGGTTCCGGAACATACTGTTGATTCCCAACGGTCATTGGCCCTTTTAAATCATGCACAGGAGGAAAAGTTGAGTCTTGTTTCTTCTTGGAATGTTTACTGCTTGAGGGTTTTTGAGGCGCCATTGCTAGAAGAACTTAAGAAGATTTCTCAGAAAATGTGAAAAGCTTGAGAAATGGGTATGAGGAAAGGAAATCTGAAACGGAAAAGGGTTTAAAGAAAAGGTTTATGGGTATTTATAGGAAGAAGATGTTGGAACGTTTTAGATGGTGATGGTGTTAGTGGGACACGTGGCCATTTCTGGTGGGAATGATAAAGAGGTGGAAGTTGAAAAGAGACCATGATGTGAGGAAATGATGGAAGTAGGCTGTGAACGTGGGCTAGACGTGACATTGTGGAAAAAGTGTAATGATGAACCTGCATTGGGAATTGAGATTATCAGACTTGCATTTAATGAAGATTAAAATGACATGGCATCAAAACACTGGTTGACAACAAATGACTGTTTCTCCAGAACAACAGTCGAAACGTCTTTGCTGGGGGGCAATTTGTATACGTGCGTTTTCGACGCCATGAGATTTGGTGTATAAAATGACTTTTTCGACAAATGATGACATGGGATAAAACGATTTGATTAATAAGTATGGTTCGACATTTCGACAAAATAGAGGTTCTGTCATTTCGACAAGATATTTGCAGCTAGAAAAGTACTTTTGACAGACATGGAGAACATTGCAGTATATTGATAATTCGACAAACATCCTGAAGGAAGACGTCCTTTCGACTTAAAGTGTAAATTTGAATTTGAAAAGTTGTAACATTTGGCAAAAGACGCGTGGAAGCATCTGGCGAAAGGAAGAAAGCCATGTGTCACAGTTTTAGGATTTAGTCGTTAATAACAGTTATGTTATTTGTATATAAATAGGGTAGTTGTTATCGAAAAAAAAAGTGTGAAGAATTACTTATACAAAATTCCTGAAAACACTCAAAGTACCCGTGTGAGAGAAAAGAGTCATATTTGGAAAATGTATGTGTAAACAAACACCAATTCCTTCAAAGTTTATTTTATAAAGTTTAAAGTTCTTTACGAATCTCTTTTATATTTTCCAGTAGTTTATCTTTCTGCACTTTCTCTTTTTCGACACTTTACATTTCGTCAGTTATTTTCCGCCATTTACTTTATCTTGTTAAATTTACATCTACTTAACGTTTTAATCAACATACTTCGACGTAAAACACTTAGAGAACAAAAATGAAATGTATGAAAGTGATTCTAGACATCTTCAAGACTATCTAGATCTGCACATGTCCTAGGATTTGTGTGGTTGATCCTGCAAGTAACCCAATTCTACAAGTTTTGGTAAACCAGATGTTGTTCGCCAAAATTCACAGCGAACACTATTATATCTGAATCGTTCTCGATATCAGTCAAATCCAATCCCAATATCAATGGAGTTTGAATTTCTTCCATATAAAAATTTATGCTGACAATGTCTTTGGAATAATATTTACAAGAGGTTAATTAGTTTTTTCAACCTAAGCACCTAACAACCCATTAGTATTCGAGCAGTCTAATTTTAATGCAAACTTCTTTCCCGGTCAAAGAAATAAAATCTTTCACATTTGTCTTCATGTAATCCACACCCTTGATTCTAGGAAACATTAACCTCTAATGAACTTCCCAAATCTTGGTTGAATGAATAACAAAGCAGGAACAACTTTGCGACAAAAAAAAATTATAATTTTGTCTATTAGGGAAATAAGACTGATTCCTAATCTTTTCTTATTTGTGTACCAATTGATCTCATAATTCACACTCTATGTTGAACCAAGATTCATTTGAAGAACGATGCTTTGCACTTTAATTTGGATGATAGCCCAATATAAGAGAACTACTTTTTTATTGTATAACTTTTATTACCGGTGTAGATCACATATAATTAGGTTCTTTGTAGTTTATCCTCAAGAAAGAGGAAATATTATTCTACAAATTATCCTCTAGTCTAAATGAATATGGAAGATATAAGCATCTTAGATTCATAGTACTTCCCTATTGAATCAACCTCTGGGAGCGCGTCATGGTGAAACGATCTTATACCTTTTGTAATTAAACTCTATCAGATTTCTCTTGTCAACTCAAAGTTTGTAATTAAACTCTATAGTAAATGATCAAGTTGCCACTGTATCTCAAAGTTTAATAGATTAACTGTAGTAGTAATACTATTTTGTGTCGAAGAAAGCGCGAATTTTGTGCATTGTAAAAATGTTGCTTAATATGAGATATAATGGATATGTGAAATTTGGAAGATTTGAGAGAAAAGTGAAGCTATAATGGAGAAATGGGAGGTTCGATTTTCTTATTGGTGCGTATTTTTCAGGTTAATCCTGGGAAAATTCTTGTCTCAATAGACATATTTGTAGACATATCAAGTTTTTAATAGCATATCAATAGAGCCATTATGATTAATAACTTTTTTCTTCGAACTAACCAATATTTTTAATTAAAATACCTCAATAACCATCTTTCTCAATTATTAACCAAAATACCCATGTTTCAGACATAAAAAATCTGCAATTAAGATGAGGCGTCACTGGTAATGGTGCATGCACTTAAAAAAACACAGAGGCGCCACAATCCTCGACGCATGCACTACCAATGCGTGAAGAGGACTTCTGCGTGCACACTAGGCTAGAGAAGAGGCACAACCCTTGACACCTATATGTATTGACCTTTTTTTAATTAAATTAAAAGCTAAACAATAATAAAAAAAAATTGTGAAATAAAAAATTAAATACTAATATTATTTAATTAAAATAGAATTATATATGGGAATTTTTTATAGATATATTTTAACGACCTGTTTGATAATAACGGCCACTGGTTCCACACCCCACGCATTCCTTTGCAGTTGAGACTTCTGGCGATTCTCCTGAGGTGTTTGGTGTATTTCAGGATTCACATGAGGTGTTTGGTGCGAGGTTCCTGGGATATTAGTGTTATCCATTAAATCTAGAATCTCTTGCTAGCTATATTGAAAAGCGTTGTCGTAATCGAGTTTGGTGCCTATGTCATCATAGTTTGATCGTGTTGGTTGAGTTACATGTGGGCTTGAATTGGGACATTGATTCATTTTGGAAACAAAACAATGGTTGTTGTGATATTTGATAGGTATGTCTTGGTTGAGTGATTTGGTGGTTTCATGTTTGGATGCTTTGGTAGTGTGATGTTTGGTTGGGTGCAGTGATAGGTTGTTGTGCTATCATATGCCTCATCGGTGTTATGGTAAGTTGTGGTGGCGACATATGTTTGTTGGTCATATGAGTCATGTTCTTGGTTTTCTGTTTGGGTGAGTGGCATGAATTTGTCGCATGTTTAGGTGTATGTGATTTGGTAATCATGTTCGGTTGGTTGTTGGGTGTATGTGGTTTGGTAATGTTGTCGGGTTGATTGTTGGATATAAGTGGGTTGACAATTTTGCTGGATTTGTTGTTGGGTGTATGTGGTTTGGTAATGTTGTGGGGTTGGTTGTTAAGTGTTGATGGATTGACAATTTTGTTGGGTTGGTTTTTAGGCGTAGGTGTGTTGGTAATTATTTTGGGTGTATGACGACAAAACTCGTAGTTGTGGATCGATCAAATACCTCAGGTCAGACCCAAGCTGAGTTGTTGTAACTGGTATATACTAATCCATATAATTTCTAGTTGGTTTAGATTTGTATGTCATGATAGGTTCGTTTATGGCCTGATGATGACGACACTTCCAATGACGACATGCATCATTAGCGATTTCTCTCCAATCGGTAAAATTCCATTGGGCATCAACTCTAAGTTGATGCCATTGCTCGAAACAAGATGGGGGAGATGATATTTTTTGAAGCATGCCGAACTGCAATTTGACACGGCCACTATTGTGCATCTCCATAGTAGTGAACATGATGATAATTGTTTTTGCAGTCCAAACTGCACCATCTTCGAGGTTAATTTCATGATCCAGACCCATATTTTTAAATTATTTTCAATATACAAGGTTGTGGAGAGACAATATAGGGTTGTAATCATCTTAGCGTGTAATATTTTCAATATACAAGGTTATAATCATCTTAGCGTGTAATATTTTTAAATTATTTTCAATATACAGGGTTGTGGAGAGACAATGTAGGTTGAACAACTCTAAAAAAAACTCACATTTTGTGAGCCCGAGATAAGTTGATTAATTGTGACATTCACTTATATATATATATATATATATATATATATATATATATATATATATATATATATATATATATATATATATATATTCATGAAATGTATAGTTATATATTCATGAAATTTTTAAATTTGTAGACTAGGAAACAAGCAGATGGATACGAGGGTGGGTATGAGTAATGAAACATATGTTTAACATCGTCTCTGCCGACATTGTTGATTTGTAGGATCATGTATATATAATGTCATGAAATATTTACAATAATATATTAATATTAAATTAATTTGCTATTATAATTCAAACCACGCGATATTCAATTTTTTCCACTTGTTTATGTAGACATTTAGCGACATGAAACCTTTCTCTCCCGATGAATTCGTAGACGTTGGACGTTTATTTTCAGTGTCTTAATTGAAAAGGGGTTGGTACTATATGAATTCGTCTTTGATGGTTCTAAATATATTTTTATTGCTTAATTTAATATTCTGTAAATATTTAGCTAATATATGTATAATATACAGGTAAAAAAATAAATGTTTATAGTATATGGAAAAATAAAATAAAATTAAAAAAAAAAGAATTTAATCACAATTATTTATACCAACCATTGTTATAGATAGAGCACAAAATATTATAAACCATACAATCGTTGAGTTTTGAACCCACGACCTTTTGCTTTATATCACAACAATGTATACTTTGATCATTGTGATATATAGCGCGCTACCTAGTCTATCACAACGGTCCTACATCCATGGTGGAAAACATCATAAATAGAATCACACATTACCTTACAATAATTGGTCGGACGTAGTTGTATCCCTTTTCTAACCGTTATGTATTTTCCGTAGTAATGTTTCTTCCATTTATTCTCTGTATCTCGCTTTTTGAGTGTTAAAATTAGATTTAATGCTTATGACTCTTCAACCAAGACTTCATTCTCTACTAGTTTATTGAACTATTAAAGAATAAAGTGTTAATTGAAGAGTTACAAGCATTAAATCAAATGTTTACTCTCAAAGAGGGAGATACATATGATGCAAGGAAGAAATATCGAAAAACATTGATCAATATAAGTTGTTTTCTAACATAACCTAATTTTGAATATTATAAATTTCTAATTCAATTAGAAAGGTTATTTAGTTATGACGGCTTGGTAAAACACTTAAACCACATATGACATAATAAACTCATCTTACAGGACATGTTGGTTCAACATAGTGAAAGCTGCAACGTACAAGGTATATCATTCAAAATCAACAACATACAACATATAAATCATCATAAAAAATATCAATAAAATACCTTAAATGAAATACAACATATATTAACAAAAAATAATTTATCAATAACATACAACTTTTATCAACAACATACCTTAAAGCAAAATACACCATATTTCAACAAACACAAAATCATCAACAACATACTACTTTTATCAATAACAACATACCTTAAACAACATACAACTTATATCAACTAAAACTAAATCATAAACAACATATAAATTTGATCAATAACAACATACGTTAAACAACATACAACATACAACATATAACAACAAAAGCAAAATCAATGATAACATAAAATGTGGAAAAATGTCACGTACCTGAAATGTGAAGAGGAGGTGAAAAAAATGAGTTTTGTGTAACACATTTCCTTGATCCGTAAGAGATGAAGAAGATATGTTGAGATTTTGTGAAGAAGTGGTATAGACCATTCATGACGTAAGGAAAGGGTGTGAGAGAGTGTTAGGATTTCGTTTTGAGAGTGAAAATTGCTCCGTCCTGAAAGAGGGAAGTTTTGCTTAAATATATGTTGCACTTATCATCATGGTTGCTTAAAAAGACCATGCTAAAATGTAGACACTTTTCACAATGCTTACTACTTTAGACTCTGATAAAAGGTATTTTGTTTTTAATATAAAAATTAACATTATAAGTGAAACGCCCATATTGTAAATAAAAAAGGAAAACTGATGGTACTGGAGTCGAAGCTTATAAGCCTTAACATGTCATTATGGTTATTACTATGGATCGTAGTGAAAAGTATTTTAGTAAAAGAAATAAAAAAGAAGGCGCCTAAATAAGAGCTATTACCTTAATTGGTTTAATAGTCGTGGTAATAGCATGTTACATTATGTGTATTTTGTAGTATTGGGATCCTCTCAAGCCTTTCCATCCTATTTTTAGGAAAACTTCATCGCTCAAGAACAAGAGAATAACTACAGTCATTAATTTTCTGATAGAGAAGTGCACATATCTCAGTATTTGTATGATGAGCTCTTTAAATAATTCCTCTTTATAGACGCCTTCAACTTTGTCGGCATAAAGGACTTCATTTTTGAAGTTCCTCAAGAAAGGTATCACGAATTGGTGAGAATGTTCCACTCAAACTTAAGATACTCAAACAAGTTTATTAGCTCTGAAGTCAAGAAACATTGTATGTCCATAACCCTTGAAAAGTTTGCATAAGTCGAAACCTATTTTTCATCAATCAAGATTACAATTTGGACGTCGATGAAGGTAATAAACTCAAAATTGGCCTCCATGTTTAATCACTTTTAATTGACCCACCTTATGGGATTCCTTCTTTATTCACTATTGGAATTATACTCCCAGATAATAGAATGATTAACAATACAATGAATCATGTTCTTTTCCCAATAAAAAACAACTTTAGCACCATCCAAAAGTTAGATGTTACTGTTGTGTGGTTCTTGGAAAATCAAGTTGAGAAGAACTGGGTGGATTCTATGATTCATCATATGCTGGATGGCAAAAATAAGAACATGACTCCTCCCTATGGTGAATTAATTGCAAAAATACTAGTGTACACCGACTTTGAATTAGCAGAAGAGGAACCATAAAACATGCACTTAAAAATAGAAAAAGGCATTTTGAGAAAAATGGGATATGATATTCAAGTAAGAGAGATCCTTGCTCTACCTCCGAGAGGGGGAAGACAATGAAGAAAAAATAACCTTTCTCCATCCTCATCAAACATTCTCAATGTCATCCATGATTATTAAAGGGAAATGCATTCAAATATTGACAAAATTATTAAGAAATTAGAGAAAAGAAACCGCATATCTCCAATGGTGCGAAGCGAGAATGATGATGAAATGAACTAGTTGTTTCTTATATGCTTTTATGCTCGTTTTATGGAGATTTCCCTTTTGTAATTTCCTTTGAATGGAATATAATTTTTTTCTTTCATAAATTATATTGTGCTTAATGTGTGCATATTTAAAATTTTCGAAATGAATCTTTTATCTGCCTTTTTGATTTTAACAAAGGGGAAAAAGTATACTCTCAAGTGGGAGTAGAGTAAACTCTTTATCTAATTGAGAGGGAGTTTAATTACTCCAAAGATACTTGTCTATTTCTTTTACTACCTCCCTAATAGATGTATTATCATAATCAAAAAGGGAGAGAGCGCAGAACCATATTTTCCAGGTTAAAGAAGCTTTCATGATGAATATACTTTTGATAATGACAACTAAATTCAAGCATAACAAGCGGTTAAAGATGCAAGCTGACTAAGTAGGATTTGATGGGTTTGATGATTATTGCAAACATCCTTTGACAATGACACCTAAACAGAATATAGCCCAAACCTCATCTCCAAGTAGAATTCAACAAGTTTCTATAAGATGGAACTACCCAACTAGCCTTGAAGCTTCGAGGTGTGAAAGCTAGCCATGTCACCCAATGTTTTAGAACCTAGATTAGTTATTAACTAGTTTATGTTATTGGGTCACTAGGTTACTGGTCGGACCAGTGGGTCACTGGTCGAAACGCATGACTTTTCATAATATGAAAATATGAATTTTGTTTTTATTTGGTAACATGATTTTTTTTGAAACTTTTGTTAATTTATAGTATTATTATATTGTTTAATTAATTTTTAAAATTTATAAATTTATTTTATTATTTTATTGTATGATTAATAATAAATAAGTTTAATGAGAATTGCATTAGAGAAATTATTGTAATTATAGAATATATAACTCTCTTCTCTTTGAACAAATTAAACATCAAAGAGATTTATGGTGTAGTTGATAAAACTACAATCCTAATAGTTTTGAAAAGTTACCGGTCTGATTCTTAAAATTTGACAAAATTTCATTTTTATAATTTTAACACATTAAGTTATTATAAATAATTAACATAATTATAAATATTAATAAAATCAAATTTTAAAATAAGGACACCAAAATTTAAGAAAAATGAAAATAGGGGGATAACAATTATAATTAAGCTAAAAAAAATAAACATAAAAGATCAACCCGCCAGTTTAAGAAACCTACTGATTCACTAGTTTGACTAGTGAACCGACCGATCACACCGATTTTCACTGGGTCAACTACAACTATGGTCCGATGACCTTAGCGGACCGCTCTACCCTCCGGTTCACGGTCTAACCGGTCGAAACAGTTAGAGTTTTAAAACATTGATGTCACGTGAGTGAATAATGTGTTGTAAAAGAAAATGGGAATTTTCATAAAGGTATACAAAATAAATCACACACAAGTGCGTGCATGTACACACATACACACACACACACACTCACGCACGCGCGTGCGCACACACACACACACATACACACACATACATGCACGCACGCACACTAAAAACATGTCTTCAAGCCTATTTTTATCAAAGAATTATTCTTAAAAAAGTTTTGAATTCATGTCGTTTGAATCAAGCACTTTCTAAATGATTCTAGATAAAAAATTTATTATCCAATTGATTTGCACTTATACACAATCGATTGGGTCAGTTCAAAAAATTTCCTTAATACTTTTGGGATAGTGTCTTAATGAACGCCAACGACTATATATCCCATCCTTCCTTCTTAAACATCCTAAATGAATACTTTGAGGTCTTCCTATAGATTTGAGCAAGATTCCAATCAATTGACACATTAATTTTTGCCCAAGAATATTTTATTTTTTTGAATCAACCTCTAGCTTATAAATAGATGAACCTTCCTTCATATTTTCACATCCATAATCATGAGCACTCTATCTCACATCCCACTCTCTCTCTCTCTCTCTCTCTCTCTCTCTATATATATATATATATATATATATATATATATATATATATATATCTATTTCTCCCCCTCTCTCTCTAAAATAATGTTTCAACTTTCTTACACTTATATTTAGCCTTACCGCTTCCGAGGAAGTCCTTTTGTTAACGAGGCGTCGTTGTAATTCTGGAAGGGTACTATTGTAAATTCACCAAGGAAAATTTGTACCTTGGATGAATAATTTACCCATAAGGGATTTTTTTGTTTGGGTTTAAAGTTAAATCCTTTAAAAGGTTTAGTTTGGGGATTTAGTTACTAAGTCGTCGATTTTGTTCATAAGCTCAGTCTATTCAAAAGCTTTCATTGGTTTGAGATCAACCTGTGTAACATCTCAACTTGGTTCGTGTTGATCCAGTTCAAAACCTCAATTTAATTTGTAAGTTCAACTCGATTTAAAAGCTTGCTAAGGTTGGATATAAGTCCGGTATAAAATCTCATAGGTTCGTGGTCAGTCCGTCAAAACCCCGGTTTGGTTTATGAGGTAAGCCAAATTTAAAAGTTCATCTTGGTTTGAGATAATCCCGTGTAAAATATTAATTTAGCTTGGGGAATAATCTTTTGAAGTTTGAAAAAAGACTAACCGCTTCCCCCCTTTGGTCACTGGTTGGTTGGAAGTTAGCCAGGATCTTCATTTTTCTTGTATTTTGGGCTTTGAGAGTTCAACCTACTAAAAGCTCTTAAGTTTTACTAGATTCTCTTAAGAAAAATTCTTGGGAAAAGGAGTAAGTATTTTATTTTTGACCAAAACTCTATAATTCCTTGTGTTATATCTCTATCCTTTAACTCTTCACTTTCCATATTTTTAATTTTTGCTGCTAATTTCTAAAATCTTTTTGAAATGAATTTAAACCCTGGAAAAGAAAAACTCTCAAAGTTTTTCAAACTCAAGTTTTTTTGAAACTCACAATTCACCACCCTCTCATGTGTGGATTCATATTTCCAACACTTACATGCACCAAAATTATATTATAGATATGTCTACCCACTCATTTCCCCATACAAAATCCTTTATATTCTTAGGATCAAGATACAAAATTTATATATTTTGATGCTTTAATTTAACTACGATGTTGCCACATCCCAAATTTTACCCCTAGATTTCATAATCATTTGCATCCTAGACATCATTCATGTAGCTAACCTCAAGATCAAGATATGTCCGGTTTTGTTTCATCTGTGAATTAGGGTTTCCCTCAAAGAGCTCAAAGGATTGATCAGTCAAAGTTTTGGATTAATCATCAATAAATCAAGTTCACATACACTCAATAGATCTCTCTCCATCAAAAATAAGTGTATTGTGGCCTAATCACAAGTGCATCAAGATTCACTTTCATCTGGCTCACCAGTTAGGGTTTCTCAGTAACATTCAATTTCATCTGAGAATTTTGATCAAGACATGATCTCAAGCCTTGATACATGAATCAACACACTCAAGTATATACTTATATCCCATCCATGATTTTCAATTGGCTCAAGAGTTTGAATTCATTAAAGATCAAGAAATTCAAATTCATCTGATACACAACCAATGCACTACAAAGTCAAACCTTTGACTTTTGAGATTTATGATCAAGTATGAACTTATCAAGCTAAATTTCATGAATATATGTTTAACTTATGAATTTGATCAATAAAAATCAATAGAATCGAGGTTACTTGCAAAAAGGACAATCTTGAAGACATTGAAATTTTCACTAAGTATCCAAATTTCATGTTAAAAGTGGAAAACTTTTCAAAGCCATAACATCCAATCCAATCAGCTATTTTTTTGCTCCAAAGCACAAATGAAATCTATTGTTCCATAATTCAACTTTTTCCTAGAGGGTTTATTCCCTAAAAGTGCAAGAATTTTGAGTTATGAGGCCATGAAGTTGGTGTCTCAAGTTGAAACACTTAGAAAATTTTCAAGTCAGCTTTGATCCCTAAAAAGTAATAAACTTTTGAGCCATTTTTCATTATGATCCATTTTGATTCAACAAAAACTTAACACATGAAAGTTGTAAATAATGTCTTGGGCTTTCCAAAAAGTACAAGTACATTTTTTCCCATGCATGAGCTATGAGTTTCGAAAATGGGAAGTTAGGGTTCCAATTTTGATTTTCAAGGCGTGTTCATGATGAATTCTTGGAGGAAAAGCGTTTCAGTTATGCAAATCCCTTGATTGCAGGTTCTTTTGTGTACAAATCTCTCCATTATCAGATGTTTACACAAGTCTTTGGTGCAGTACACAAAGAATTAAGCCTTTATCCATTTCACCATGCCATTTTTGGAACATTTTGCATAAAGTTTGATATCCATTTGCATAAAGGATCCCTTTTCAACAAATCTTACATTGAACCTCTAAATTGTTTCCTCTGATCAAACTTAACCTCTAAAGCCAGAAGCAACCTCCTAGACTTCAGAAAAGCATGTCCAAGATCCTTGATTCACTCCACATTTTCATCATAAAGCCAACTTGCATTTTTATGCAAAATGGAACCAAACATCCAAACCAGCATTAAAATTGAACTAAGATCAATTTATGCAAGTTACTTGAGCCCTTCAGAGCCTCTACAAATATAGGATCAAGCCTCAGAACTCAAAATACTAAGAATTGCATCCAAAACTCCATTGTTGCAACTTCCAAACCTCAAATTTCCAAATTCCATTTATGTTGAAAATTATTCAAACCAACCATCCAAACACCTTCTAAACATCAAATAAATGTTATTCAAACCATTAAAACACAACTGTAACACCTCCATCATCATTTTCCAACTCTCACTTTACACACTTGTAAGTTGAGTTGGTCAGAAGAATCCAGGGGTTCTCAAGCACAAGTGAGCATTCAAACAACTTCCCTGGGGTCCAAGCAAGCTCACCAGATCATCATTTCTCATTTGTAACCAATATAAGAGGCATTGGACCTTCTCCAATAGGCAATGTTTCTACAAATTCGAATTCCCATATTCATGCATCATTTTGAACATTTCTGGATACCGAAATACTTGTTTGGATATGAGGAATGAAAGCCCTAACAGTTTGGGCATTGATTGTTGTGCATAGCTATTTAATTTCACTTTGAATATTTAGGTTTTCTCTGGTTTTGATTAAAATTTGTTTTCTACAGTTAATATAAATTAATTTTAAGCACATATTTTAATTCCTTGAGAAATTTCAAGCAAGTTTGGTCTTTACACTTTTTGATTTGGTTGAGAAATGAGCAAAAACAAAAATCACCAATGTTGAGCTTGAGGTTGAAGATGAAGATGATGGTGGTGCGTGTTTTTCAATTTCTGAAACTTGATTTATTATATATTTAACGGTTTACAAATAAATTAATGGATGTATCACCACCCTAGTCGTTAGAGCGTGAATTTTAAGGCTTTGTGTGTGTGCAAGGTCTGGGGTTTGAACTCCCCTCGCCCCAGACCCATTTTATTCATTGCATTTTTTTACCTATTTATTTTTGTTGTTTTTCATAACTTAAAATGCTCATAACTTGATGATCCCTAACCCTTTTTAAGCCACTCTTTTTTCTCTATTTTCATAATTTTGTCTATTTTATGATGGTGAAAGGAAATTCCAGAATTGATTTAATTTTCACATACTTATGCTTGTCCAAAGTTGATACTTTTTAAGGATTGTTTTAGGATTTCAAATGACTTTCTTTGTTTGATACTTAAATTTTTCTTGATCACCATGACTTGTATGAATGTTGCTCATCATATATGAACTTTGTTTGATGTTGTTAATATGTGCGTCTTGGTTTTGATCTAATTTTGACTTACTTTAATGTATGTTTACATGTTTATATGCTTTGAACTTTGTTACTATGCAATGAACTTTTGTGTGTTTATTTTACCATTAATCCATGATTCACATGTAATTCTTTCATGTCTTGTTGAACCTTTGTGTGCATAGGTTCCCTTGTGTTTGTCTTTGTTTATGTGTTTGCAAATGCTTTAAACTTGTGATAACATATCTTTGTACGATTTGTACGCCTACATGTTCAAACCTTTTGTATGATGTTGAACCTTTGATTGTGATCATATTGAACCTTAACATATATGTCTTGAATAACTTAACTTGTTTTCATGATTAAGTTGATGTTATGTCCAAACCATGTCCTACTTCATGCATATACATGTTCATTCATACTTATTATGACATCCATATACATGTTCATGCATTCTTATGTCATTCATCTTTGTTTCTTCATGATGATATATCCATGTCATTCATATTCATGTTAACTTTATACATATTTGATTGATGTTGTTGTATCTTTTTTCATGTTCACATGTTCTACATATGTGTTGATATACCATGCTTGATATTGTTATGATTATGCTTTTATATCTTTGTATTGATGTCATGTATGAACATCTTCTTCATTTACTTATCTTTTTAGATGTCATGCTTGAACATCTTCTTTATCATGTGTTTACCTTTGATGTCATGCTCGAACATCTTCTTTATTATGTGCTTATCTTTGTTGGTGTCATGCTTGAACATCTTCTTCATTTTCTTATCTTTGTAGATGTCATGCTTGAACATCTTTCTTTACCATTTGTTTACCTTTGATGTCATTCTTGAACATCTTCTTTATCATGTGCTTATCTTTATTGATGTCATGCTTGAACATCTTTTTCATTTGCTTATCTTTGTGAATGTTATGCTTGAACATCTTTCTTTACCATTTGTTTAACTTTGATGTCATGCTTGAACATCTTTCTTTATCATTTGCTTATCTTTGTGGATGTCATGCTTGAACATATTTCTATATTTTGTTTATATTTTTGCCCAAATCCAAGGGAAAGAACTCTTTATTGACTTAATGTCATAGGTAGTTTAGCAATCCCTAGTTTGACCTTGTTAGAGTCATTTTCACTTTCAACTTAGATTTAAGTAAGAGTTTATAACTCTTGTAAGTGTGTTTGTTATGAACACTCACTTCCCCCTTTGGAACCTTGATCACTATCAGGTGTTCTTTCACCCTTAGTTAGGTGAACTACGGTTGCTCTGATTCCATCCTTATAAGGATACGCAGGCACATGATCGTGAAGTTTTGGCGAGAAAACTTAATAAAACCTTTAGATCCTTCCCAATAAAACATTTCCAAACAATAACATAACACAAATACTTTCAAAAAGTTCCTATAGGATACTATAGATACTTATGATGTTAATACCTTCCCTTAGTATAACCAGTCCCTGAACCTTAGATCTCTTCGCATTCTTTTTACATTGTACAATTAGGATTTTGTTCGATTTTTTCCCTTTCCCTTGGATAAATTAAAGTTTGATGGTGAACATTCAATGTTTTGTGATTCAAGTTAATACAATAGCTTGATATCTGATTCTCACCGCGATAGATGTCATATTTAATTTCTATGATCGACCATATAAATCTTTTTACTAGATCTTCATAAGGAAATAACGTCTCATTTTGGGTCTGGGCGGGTGAACAAATTTATTTTATGCTCGCACCACCCAAAATAACTTTTTCAGGTAATTCTACTATATTTGTATTTGGTTAGACAATTACACTAATCGCTGCCAATTTATGCATAGTAAAAATAGCAGCAACACAAAACACATAATATTTTAAGACAACAAATAGATGAAACACACAACATAATTTTAAGAAGACAAACAACAAAACAAAATTATACACACCTCATAAAGATCATCAAACTCTTTATCGCACGATTCTCACTTATGTGCTAATGTTTTCCTCTAACTTCTTATCATAGAGCCCGCCCATCTCTTTCTTGTGCGATTCCCAATTTTTTGCTAATTTTTCTTCTAAATTCTTATCAACGAGTTCGTCCATCTCTCTCTTGTGCAATTCTTCACTCTTATATAAAATTATATATTTAGCCTTGTTTTCCTTTCATGTTTGACTTTTAACATGTTATAAACATATTGAAAATATTAATTTATAGAGTAGTATCTAAAAAGCATCAGCAAAACACAAAATAAGATTATTTTTCACAAAATTAGATTACTACTAACCAAGAATGCAGTAGAACTACGAGACTTGACAAATTTATCTCAAATATCCTTATCAGTAAAATTATATTTCATAGCTTGATGCCCAAGATTAGACTTGTTCTTTGTAATGTATTCGTGTGCGAGGTGTGATTAAAGCCCTTCTAATTCCCACCAGCATAAAAAAAGTCCATTTATTCTTCAATTTATCATTTCTTTTTTGAAACTAAAAAATTGACTACAATTACATCAAAAATTAGGTATTCGTATTTAACAAAAAAAAACATATAGTATCAAATCATGTAAATTAAAATGAATACCTTAACATTTTTTCATATACTTCCTCTCAAATTATATGGTATATGTTCCCAATCATCTATCAAAATACTTGATTTGTTATGACCAATGTATGCCACATAACTCCAAGTCTCGGTTTTATGATCAAACTCGATTGAATACTTAACACTTGTGTTATAGACTTTTATTAATTTATCCATCATTGTGGCACCTTTATTTTTTTTCTTTTATTCTCAATAGAATAACACTTATTTTTATGAGTGGTGTTGGATGAGTGGTCCATCTAAGTTCAAAATCCTACACAAATCATGCATTTTGAATGAAAATTCTTCTAAGTCACATTGTAATAAATCTACAACAACATTAAACCTTCAAAATCACAAAAATTAAACTTTTAATCTCAACAACAACAACAACAACGTATAACCTTCAATCTCAATAGCAACAACAACATTAAACTTTCAATCTCAATAACAACACTAGACATTTTACTTATCTCAACAAAACAACAAGATAAAACCTTTAATATCAATCTCAACAACAACAATAGCAACAACAACAACAATAGTCGATAAACTTCAATTTCAATCTCAAAACAACAACAAAACTAAACCTTTTAATTATGTCAACAAAAACAACAAGATAAAGCCTTGAATCTCAATCTCAACAACAACACTAACAACAACACAAAACATCAATCACAATCTCAAAACTACAATGACATTAAACCTTTAGAGTTTAAGATCTTAACAACAATAACAACATTAAATCCAACATATCTCAACAACCCCGACAACGTTATTGTTATATGCATGGTGGAGATGTTTTACGTAATAGAAACGTGATAAATAAGTAAAAGAACTGAATATCGTTTGAGTTTCGTCTTTCCTTCTTGCAAGTATCATTTGAGTTTCATCTTCAAGTTCCTTCTTCGTCTTTCCTTGCTTCGTATGAGTTGGAGAAGATACAATAGAGTTCGAGCTCGTTTATTGAAGAACGAGTTAGAGAAGATATAATGGTGAAAAAATAGAGATTATATGATGTTTTCGAGTTCAATTTAATGCTTTGTTTGTTAAATGAGATGATGAATTTTGTTAGGACTCAATATGGTATTTATAAGGGCTGAATTGTCACTTTAAGAGTTAAGAGAAAACTAATGAAACAAGCTAAATCTCTATTTCTTGAATAAGAGCATAAATTTTCCCATTAGTTTGAACACCAACCATGGTAAAATATTATTTATTTATTTTATTTTGAGCAATGCGTCTGTTTTTTAATAATTTTTAAAAAATTAACTTTTTTCTCTCGGTTAAAATATCTCAAAATAAAAGGAAGACGTCACTTTAATAATAAATAAATCACAAATTTATTAGCGTCGATACTTGAACTCATGACTAGTTTAATTTTTTCACTCGGTTGAGAATTATATCATTAGAGATATCTAATTTGCTTTTAATTAAAAAAGTAAAAGGAGTTAGATTTTAATTTTACCGATTCTACTATTGCTTTCTTTTTTTTACAATTGTAATAAATATTTTGTGATAAAATATATTATTTATTGTAGTGATAAAATATAACATTGTACTTTCTCTATAGGTGCCAAAACAAAGATACATGATACTTCCCTTTAATAATTCTCCTTCTTCCCCATCACAAATTAAGATTTTTTTTAAATAACCAAGTATTTCAATTTAATTTCTAAAACAACCAATATGGTCTAAAAGATTGCGTTAGACTACTACAGTGTATTTGGGACATCTGTTATAGTTCATCCCCTTAATTGACCACCTAGATAAAAAAGATTGAAAATATATTAGTTATAGTTAGTTGTAGTATAAAGTCTTCTCGTTGATCGGAGCGAGTGACGACATGCTTGTAGTAAATAGGCGCAAAAATAAAACCTACAAGTTTTTTTCTGGCATTTTTACACAATGAACTATATATATGGGACAAAAGAGCTTAACCCCAACTATATGTGCCTACTTTAGTTATGTTTCGTAACAATGCTTAACCCCAAATATTACTAGTACTTTCAGGAAATAAAAAATTACCAAATAGAATCATAATGTAACATTGAACTTTAAGTATCTTTTCATACTCAGTAGATTATTTGTTTAATGTTATACCTGAATAATACTGTTTAAGATATTTTAAATTAATATTTGACCCCTAAGTTGACCAGAAGTATGTCCCATAGTTGTGTCTTCACACAAAGGGGCACCCAAAAATTCCTCGCATATAGAGTTATCTTGGTTAACTCTACAATTTATGGCCTTACCATCGATAGGTAGACCTAACAACATGTAGACGTCATCAAGTGTGATGGTACACTCACCGAAAGGAAGGTGAAATGTGTGGGTCTCGGGTCTCCATTTTTCTAACAAAGCAAGAATAAATGTGTAGTCAACTGAGTATGAGACTATGTTGAGTAGATTACCAAAACCGCATCCTAGAAGATATGGTTCTACCAAAGGATCGTGTGATACATATTCATGTACACGACAACAACATTTTTTCCAATCGCCTTTGCACTAGTTGAAGTGGAGACTGCTGGGGGATGGAGTTTTTTCCTAAAAAATCTCCGATTGTACATTTCTCCTTAGTCTAACTTATGTTTGATCTCAGACAGACACCCTTCAATTGTGAGTGCCTATGAAAACATTGATAATGGCTGGCATGACCCTGCTTTGACGCATGTCTACTGCATTAGACATATCGCTTAAAATTTCATGCGGGAGATCAAAGACAAAACGTTACGGAAGAAGGTTGTCAATGCAGGGTATGCATTAACAAAACCTTCTTTCAAACACTATCGCGAAGATATCATATTGTCAAACGCCGATGCAATAAGGTGGATCGAAAATATTCCATTGGAGAAGTGGACTAGGGTATACGACAACGGTCAACGATTGGGCCACATGACAAAAAATCTTGTGGAATGAATGAACTATGTCTTCAAAGGCATCAGAAACCTACCTATAACCGCTTTAGTGCAAACAACCTATTTTAGACTAGGGACCCTGTTTGAGATCAGACGTTCCAAATGGGGTTCAGTATTACAATCTGGGCAGTTGTTCAATGACGCTTCAATGAAATTCATTAAAGAGGAAGTTTCCAAATCTAACACACATGTGGTCATGATGTTTGACCGTACTAAAGGTTGGTACAGTGTTGCTGAGTCAGTGGATCACAATGAAGCCATATTGAGGGAACACTATTAAGTGGAACTAGATAGAGGGTGGTGCGACTGAGGAAAGTTCTAAGCCTTTCGTATGCCCTGCTCCCATATCATAGCGGCATGTTCAAAGGTTCGACATGATCCTTCCAACTTACTATTCGACGTTTACAAAGTCATAAACCTTTGTAATGTTTACAAAATTAGCTTTTCGGTGATAGTAAAAGAGGATTACTGACCTGCATATCAAGGGGACATTCTCAGGCACAATGAAATAATACAAAGAAAGAAAAAGGGTCACCCAAACAACACCCGTATTCGAACCGAAATGGATAGGCGAACAAAATGGTTAGATTATGTAGTTCATGTCGTCAGCCCGGTTACTAACTATCCTAGTGTTGGATCAAGCACAACAAGATAATTTTAATTGTAACTCTTTTGCTTTATATTAAAAACAACATTCATTTCATATGAAAAGCAGAACAAATACAATAATTAAACAATAACACAAGAAATTACAACAAATAAAATAACACCGCAAACAAATACAACACATAAACAACATAACTATGCGATTACAACCATTAAAACAATTTTGTGAGAAGTATACATCATCATGTAAACGTCTCTGTCAGTTTTAATATTGACCCATAAATGAACTTCTCCATTTTAGTTGAACATCGTATCGAACCATTGAATTCTTCTTATCTTTTCAACATCTGCAATGTCTCCATCTAACTAATGGTTCAAGGTCATGTTAAGATGTTCGAACGTATCTACATTCCAAAGTCGGATCTTCATCGGAGACTGCAATACTAAAAGATAATCGACATTTCTCTTGTGAATATAAGGACACAAGTATGAATATGAAGACATTTTAAAGAAAATTAAAGGAAAATGGAAGTGGCGCCAATGAATAACATTTTCATTGAATGCGCCAATGCAACTGACACCTAGGTTAGATGTTTTTTAAAAATGATTATTTTGGTAAATATTTTTAAAAAATGATTATTTTAAAATTTTACCTGAAAAAATAAATTATTTTTAAAAAAATCACAAATTAACATGTTCACCTCTATGATTTCCACATAATAGCTTTGATTTTATAATTTTGCTGATAAAATAATAGCTTTGGTTTTATAGTTTTGTCAATAAAAAACATAATCACGTAATACTTTTAATTGTTACATAATTATGTTGTCATATCTATGATGCATGCTTTCTACAATACATGGTTTTTCATCATTAATAAATATTATTTATCTTTTGATAAATTTCTGTTGTCCATCATGAAAGGCAAAATGAGAAATAATAAAATATTTTGAATGCTTAATAAAAAAAATCTATTTTGAATGCTTAATAAAAGAAAATCTATTTTGATGATCATCATATAATTTTATATTGAATATTTAAATAGTATAATTGATCAGTTGAGCAAATCCAAGAGTTCAACAAGACACCGTGATGCTCTTTAGAGATATTTAATATTAATTCTAATTTATTAATGGGTTCTTTCAACTTATAAGTTCTTAAAACTATTTAATTAAAGTTAATAAAGCATGCATTTTTTTCTTATAAAGTGATCAAACAATTTTTTATTTACTACATTCAAAAGAAGAAAAACATGTCTAAAATCTCAAGTTTATTTTATGCTTTGATTATCTTTCTTTCTCTTTTTCTTATTGTAACAAATGGCTCTGAGTCATATTTACAATATTTTCCTACTTACTGCAAGAATAGCAGTGATTGTCCAAGAAGTATGTGCTTTCCATTTACAAATCCGAAATGCGTTCGTGAAAAATGTGTGTGCATCTAAGTGTAATAAATAAGTTGAAAAATAAATATACATTGTAATTGTATAATTATATTTAGAAGTCGTAACTGTAGTACTTATATTATTTTCGTCACACTTTTATATACGTGCTTCTTGACCCTTTATTACATATATTAGCTTCATTCAGTTATAACAAATATAAAAAACAGTCTCACTAAATCAACGATCTCTGACTCGTTAACTGTCTAGTCGAGTTTAAATTTGGAGGTCATATTCGTAACACATGCATCTAACTTTTGACCGTTCTAAATTTCAAAAAAACGTATGAGGTGAGAGTTATCTGCTTCGCACTGAAGTTGATGATTTGAGAAATTTTTCAGCTTTTTTATTCTTATTTGTAAGTTAATTTGCTTTGTGATTTACGGTTGTTACCACTAGTTTGTGTATCACTTTAAGACTCTCTTGTATCCTTAATTGATTATAGTTGAGTTATTTATTTGGTCTGGACGACTCGTGGTTTTTATTCTCATATTGAGGGATTTTCCACGTTAAAAATATCGGTGTTCTTTTGTGCTTTTATTTGTTCGATTTCCCGTCTTATATTTGTTGTTGATCCTCAAGGTTCGTACAAGTCTGAGGAATTTTATATCTGCTGGGTATTTGTATGTTATTGTGCCTTAATTTCCCATCAGAATAGCATCAAAGCTCTTGGTTAAGGGTTATTTTACTGGTTTGAATGATGGAGTCAAATACAAAGATGAAGATGATATTGTTGAATGGTTCTAATTATCATTTATGGAAGGGCAATATGAAAGACTTAATATTTGTGAAGAAATTGTATTTACCGGATTTTAGTTCCGCAAAGCTGGATTTTGTGTCTGATGAAGAATTGGAGTTAGAACATCAACAAGTATATGGTTTTATTCGACAATATGTAGAGTATAATGTTTATAATCATATTGCTAATGAGACACATACAAAAACTTTGTGGGAGAAGATAGAATCATTGTATGCCTCTAAATCATAGAATAATAAATTGTTCTTGTTGAATATCTTCATAAGTTTGAAGTATAAGGAGAGGACTTCTGTTTTAGATCACTTGAGTGAATTTCAAGGACTCCTTGATCAGATGCAGGAATGAGTATCAAATTTGATGATGAACTTTTGTGATTATTTCTATTTCTATCTTTACCAGAGTCTTGGGAGACGTTTTGGGTTTCTATCACAAGTTCTGCTCCTGGAGATGTTGTTTCTTTGGAAACAGATAAGGGTGATATTCTTAATAAGGAGATGAGAAGGAAGGCGCAATGTTCTTCATCTCAATCTGAGGTACTTGTCATTGAAAATAGGGGGATAATTCATAAAAAGAAACCGAAGGGTGGTAGAGAGAATAGTAGAAGCAAGTTCAAGTCACGATACAAGAATCTGGAATGTCATTATTGTCACAAAACATGACACGGACAGAAGTATTATTATCAGTGGAAAAGAGATAACAAAGGCAAGAAAGACAAGTCTAAACAAAGAGATCATGATGATGACCGTGTTACTACCGGTATTAGTGATGATCTTGTTATTCTTCATGATCATGAGTATGTTAATATTGTATCAGATGAGAGCATATGGGTAGTTGACAATGGTGCTACATTGCATGTTACAACAAGAAATGATTTCTTCACATCTTATATTTCTAGTGATTTTGGAGTGTTGAAGATGGGTAATGATGGTGTATTTAAAGTAATTGGTGTTGGTGATAATTGCTTGCAAACCAACATGGAAATGCAATTGTCGCTTAGATATGTCAAACATACTCCAGATGTCCGCTTTAATTTGACCTTTGTGCATATGCTAGACGATTGTGATTATGATAATCACTTTGGCTATGGAAAATGGTAACTAAACAAAGGTAAATTGGCTGTGACTAGAGGGGAAAAGCTTTCTAAAATGTATTGGACAAAATATTTGGCTGCTAGGGACATTGTGAATGTTATCGACATGGAAGCATCTTTGTGGCACCGAAGGCTTAGTCATATTAGTGAAAATGGGCTTAATGTTTTGGCTAAAAAGGATATTCTTCTTGGAATAAAGGATGTAGATTTGGAGAAGTATTCTCATTGCATGGCTAGTAAATAGACTAGAGTATCTTTCAAGAGACATCCTCCCTAAAGGAAGTCAAAGTTGCTTCAATTTGTAAATTATGATGTTTGTGGTCCATTAAATGTAAAATCATTTAGTGGTGCACTTTATTTTGTTATCTTTATTGATGATTGCTCCGGGAAACTATGGGTTTATGCCTTGAAGACAAAAGACCAAGTATTGGAAAATTTTAAAGAATTTCATGCTTTGGTTGAGAGGCAGACAGACGAGAAGCTAAAATGTGTTCGTTCATACAATGGTGGAAAGTATTGTGAACCATTTGATTCCTATTGCAAGAAGCATGGTATTTCACATGATAAGACTTCTCAATTGAATGGTTTAGCAGAGAGGATGAATCAAACACTAATTGAGAGAGTAAGGTGTATGCTCTCTGAATCTAAGTTGCCTAATCATTATTGAGGCAAGGTACATTGCACGATAGTGCATATTTTTAGTGTCACTCCTAATGTTGCTTGAACAGTGAAGTTCCAGACAAAATTTGGTTTGGAAAGAATATCAAGTATGATCA
Source organism: Lathyrus oleraceus (assembly GCF_024323335.1). Classification (NCBI taxonomy): domain Eukaryota; kingdom Viridiplantae; phylum Streptophyta; class Magnoliopsida; order Fabales; family Fabaceae; genus Lathyrus; species Lathyrus oleraceus. The sequence continues at coordinate 8,724,438 of NC_066579.1, read as the reverse complement.
TCTTAGAGTCTTTGGTTGTAAGGATTTCGTGCATATTTTAAAGGATGAAAGATCTAAGTTGGATGCAAAGTCAAAATAATGTATCTTGATTGGCTATGGGAAAAATGAGTTTTGTTATAGGTTGTATGGTCCTGTAAGGAACAAGATTATTTGAAGCCGAAATATGGTGTTTATAGAAGACCAAACTATTGAAGATATTGATAAGGTAAAGAAGACTACACCCAAGAAAGATATCAGTTTGTCTAATGTTGATCCAGTTTGATTACTTAGTCATATTCTGAATGTTATTGGTGGTGATGATCATAATGGTGAGCCATATGATTATGTTAATGATCAATAACTTGGACATGAGGTAAATATTCCAACTAATGATGCTGAAAGGGAGAGTAATATGTCACATGATGAGAATCTTGGTGAAGCTCCATAATCATCTCAAGTTCAAATTAGGAGGTCGAACAAGAAGAGAAAATATTCCACAAGGCATAATTCTAATGAGTATGTGACCTTGATTGATGAGGGTGAACCCCTAGTGTTTTCAAGAGCCCATGGAAAGTGATGATAATCAAAAGTGGATGGATGGAATGCATGATGAGATGAAATCATTGTATGATAATCACACTTATGATTTAGTGACACTGCCTAAAGTCAAAAAGGGATTTGGAAAACATATGGATTTATAGAGTTAAACATGAGAGTAACTCTAAGTCTCCAAGATATAAAGCCAGATTAGTGGTGAAAGGTTTCCGTCAAAGAAAGGGTGTTGATTTTAATGATATTTTCTCACCTCTTGTAAAAATTCCATCAATTAGAACTGTGCTGAGTTTGGCTGCCACTCTTGATTTAGAGGTTGAGCAAATGGATGTGAAAATGGTTTTTCATCAGGGTGATCTGGAGGAAGAGATCAACATGAAACAACCCGATGGTTTTCAAGTTTAAGATAAATAAGATCATGTGTGTTGATTTAGAAAGATTTTATATGGGTTGAACAAAGCTCCAAGGAAGTGGCACAAAAAGTTTGAGTATGTTATATGTGATCAAGGATACTAGAAGACTACTTCAGATCATTGCGTCTTTGATATAAAATTTCATAACAATGACTTCATTATCCTATTGTTATATGTTGATAATATGCTTATTGTAGGGAAAATTATTTCTAACATTAACAAGTTAAATAAGCAATTAGGAGAGTCATTTGCCATGAAAGACATGGGAGAAACTAAACAAATTGTTGGCATTAGAATCATGCATAACAGAAAACAGAAAAAACTCTGGATTTCACAAGAACATTATATCGAAAGAGTGCTGCAAAGATTCAAAATGGAAAGTTCTAAGGTGGTAAGCACTCCTCTCGCTACTCATTTCAAGTTGAGCTCTAATCAAAGTCCTTCAATTGAAGATGAATCGTTTGATATGAAATGTGTTCCTTATGCGTCTGTTATGGGTAGTTTGATGTATGCAATGGTGTGTACAAGACCAGATATAGCACATGTTGTTGGTATAGTCAGTAGGTTTTTGTCAAATCCAGCATTGGAATGTTATAAAATGAATTTTAAGGTATCTTCGAGGTACTACTTCTACGAGGCATTATTTTGGAGGAGATAAGCCTACTCTAGTGGGGTACTCTGACTCTGATATGGTTGGATACATTGATTCCAGAAAGTCAATTTCGGGCTACATGATTAAGTTTGTAGGGGGGCTATGGCTTGACAGATTAGATTGCAAAAGTGTGTAGTACTATCTACTATAGAGGTTGAGTTCATTGTAATTACCAAAGAATGCAAACAGTTATTAGGGTTGAAGAATTTTTTGTAGGAGCTTGGTTTTGTTCAAGGAAAATATGTGTTATTTTTAGATACTCAAGCGTTATTCAACTGGGTAAGAATCCGACTTTTCATAGTAGGTCCAAATACATTGATGTGAGATATCATTGGATACATGATGTTTTGAATGCTAAGTTGTTGGAGTTAGATAAAGTTCATATATATGGAAATGGTTATGATATGATGACTAAAGCATTACCAAGAGGGAAATTTTAAGTTTGTTGTGATATCGTCGGTTTGGCGATTTCCTCCACATAGTTGTGAGGGGGAGATTTGTTGGGTTTTAGCTCCCTTCCTATATGGAGAAATGCACAAATATGATTAACCTATTTGTATCACTTATTTAAGGGGAGAATGTCAATTTAGAGTTGAGAGAGATAGAGAAAATAAGAATTCAAAAGAAAGAAAAGAGAAGAGAAACTCATTCCCTTTTTTTCTGCAACCAGTCTCACTAAATAGACAATCTCTGACTCGTTAACCGTCATATCAAGTTCAAATTTGGAGGACATGTTTGTAAAAAATGTATATAACTTTTGACCGTTCAGAATTTCAATTAAAAGTGTGAGGTGAGAGTTATCTACTTCACACTGAAGCTGCATATTTAAAAAAAAAACAGCTTTTTGATTCTTATTTGTAAGTTAGTTTGCTTTGTGATTTGTGATTGTTAGAACTAGTTTGTCTATCACTTTAAGACTCTCTTGTACTCTTAATTGATTATAGTAGAGTTATTTATTCGGTCTGGACCAATCATGGTTTTTACTCTCATATTGGTGGGTTTTCCACGTTAAAAATGTTGGTGTTCTTTTGTGCCTTTATTTGTTCGATTTGCCATCTTATATTTGTTGTTGATCCTCAAGGTTCCTACAAGTCTGAGAAATTTTATATCTGCTGCATATTAGTCTTTTATTGTATCTTAATTTTTCCATTAGAATGGTATTAGAGCTCTTGGTTAAGGGCTATTTTACTTCTTTGAATGACGGAGTCAAACACAAATATGAAAATGACATTGTTGAATGATTCTAATTATCATTTATGGAAGAGCAAGATGAAAGACTTAATATTTGTGAAGAAATTGCATTTACCAGTTTTTAGTTCCACAAAGCTAGATTATGTGTCTAATGAAGAATGAGAGTTTGAACATCAACAAGTATGATGTTTTATTTGACAATATGTATAAGCTAATGTATATAATCATATTGCTAATGAGACAAATGCAAAAACTTTGTGGGAGAAGATAAAGTCTTTGTATGCCTCTAAATCAGAGAATGATAAATTGTTCTAGTTGAATATCTTCATAAGTTTGAAGCATAAGGAAGAGACTTCTATTTTAGATCACTTGAGTGAATTTCAAGAGACATCCTCCCTAAAGGAATTCAAAGTTGCTTCAATTGGTACATTATGATGTTTGTGGTCCAATAAAGGTAAAATCATTTAGTGGTGCACTTTATTTTGTTACCTTTATTGATGATTTATCTAGGAAACCATGGGTTTATGATTTGAAGACAAAAGACCAAGTGTTGGAAAAGTTCAAAGAATTACATGCTTTGGTTGAGAGGCAGATAGGCGAGAAGCTAAAACATGTTCGTTCAGAAAATGGTGGAGAGTATTATGGACCATTTGATTCCTATTGCAAGCAGCATGGTATTGCACATGAAAAGACTCATTCTAAAACTCCTCAATTGAATGGTTTAACAGAAAGGATGAATCAAACACTAATTAGAGAGTATGGTGTATGTTATCTGAAGTTAAGTCACCTAATCATTATTGGGGCGAGGCACTTTACACAACAATGCATCTTCTTAGTCACACTTTTACTATTGCTTTCAACAGTGAAGTTTGAGACAAAATTTGGTTTGGAAAGAATGTAAAGTATGATCACTTTAGGGTATTTTGTTTTAAGGCTTTTTTTGCATATTCCAAATGATGAAATATCCAGGTTGGATGCAAAATCAAAACAATGTATCTTCATTGGCTACGGGCAAGATGAGTTTGGTTACAAGTTGTATGATCATGTAGGGAAGAAGCTTATTTGAAGTCGCAATATGGTGTTTATAGAAGACCAAACTATTGAAGACATTGATAAGGTAGAGAAGACTACACCCAAGAAAAATATCAGTTTTTCTAATGTTGATCCAATTCAATTACCTAGTCATAATCTGAATGTTATTGGTGGTGATGATCACAATGGTGAGCCATATGATTATGTTGATGATCAACAACTTGGAGATGAGGTAAATATTCTAACTAATGGTGCTGAAAGGGAGAGTAATATGTCACAGGATGAGAATCTTGGCGAAGCTCCATAAGCATCTCAAGTTCAAATTAGGAGGTCTAACAAGAAGAGACAACCTTCCATAAGGTATAATTCTAATGAGTATCTGACCTTGACTGACAAGGGGTGAACCCGAGTGTTTTCAAGAGCCCAGGGAAAGTGATGATAATCAAAAATGGATGGATTCAATGCATGATGTGATGAAATAATTGCATGATAATCACACCTATGATTTAGTGAAACTGCCTAAAGGCAAAAAGGGATTTGGAAAACAGATGGATTTGTAGAGCTAAATATGAGAGTAACTCTAAGTCTCCAAGATAGAAAGCCAAATTAGTGGTGAAAGGTTTCCGTCAAAGAAAGGGTGTTGATTTTAATGATATTTTCTCACTTGTTGTAAAAATGCCATCAATTAGAACCGTGTTGAGTTTTGATGCTACTCTTAATTTAGAGGTTGAGCAAATGAATGTGAAAACGGTTTTCCTTCAGGGTGATTTGGAGGAAGAGATCGACATGAAACAACCCAGTGGTTTTCAAGTTAAAGGTAAATAAGATCATGTGTGTGGATTGAGAAAGATTTTATATGGGTTAAAGCAAGCTCCAAGGAAGTGGTACAAGAAGTTTGAGTATGCTATGTGTGATCAAGATACGAGAAGACAACTTCAGATCATTGCGTCTTAGTTAGTAAATTTTCTTACGATGACTTCATTATCCTGTTGTTATATGTTGATAATATGCTTATTTTAGGGAAAGTTATTTCTAACATTAACAAGTTAAAGAACCAATTGGGAGAGTTATTTTCCAATAAAGACATGGGAGCAGCTAAACAAATTCTTGGCATTAGAATCATGCGTGACAGAAAACAGAAGAAACTTTGGATGTCACAAGAACATTATATCGAAAGAGTGCTACAAAGATTCAAAATGGAAAGTTCTAAGGTGGTAAGCACTCCTCTCGCCACTCATTTCAAGATGAGCTCTAATCAAAGTCCTTCAAGTGAAGATGAAGGGTTTGATATGAAACATGTTCCTTATGTGTCTATTATGGGTAGTTTGATGTATGTAATGGTGTGTACAAAACCAGATATAGCATATGTTGTTGGTACAGTCAGTAGATTGTTGTCAAATCCAGGTAGAGAGCATTGGAATATTGTAAAATGGATTTTAAGGTATCTTCATGGTACTACTTCTGTAAGGCTTTGTTTTGGAGGAGATAAGCCTACTATATGGGGTACTTGACTCTGATATGGCTGGAGACATTGATTCCAGAAAATCCACTTCGGGCTACATGATTAAATTTGTAGGGGGAACTATGGCTTGGTAGTTCAGATTGCAAAAGTCTGTAGCACTGTATACTACAGAAGTTGAGTTCATTACAATTACCGAAGCATGCAAAGAGTTATTATGGTTGAAGAAATTTTGTATGAGCTTGGTTTTGTTCAAGGCAAATATGTGTTATTTGTTGATACTCAAGCGTTATTCATATGGGTAAGAATCCGACTTTTTATAATAGGTCCAAACACATTGATGTGAGATTTGGTTGGATACATGATGTTTTGGATGCTAAGTTGTTGGAGTTAGCTAAAGTTCATATAAATGATAATGGTTCTGATATGATGACTAAAACATACCAAGTGGGAAATTTGAAGCTTGTTGTGATGTCTTCGGTTTGACGATTTCCTCCATATAGTTGTGAGGGGGAGATTTGTTGGGTTTTGGCTCCCTTCCTATGTGGAGAAAGGCCCAAATATGATTATCCCATTTGTCTCACTTATTTAAGTGGATATGATCAATTTAGGATTGAGAGAGATAGATAGAAAATAAGGATTCAAAAGAGAGAGAAAATGAGAGAAACTTATTCATGTTTTTCTGCCACTAGTCTCACTAAATCGATGATCCCTGACTCGTTAACTGTCGGATTGAGCTTAAATTTGGAGGAGATATTCGTAACAGATGTATCTTACTTATGATAGTTTAGAATTTCAAAAAATTGTATAAGGTCAGAGTTATCTGCTTCGTACTAAAGCTGCAGATTTGAGAAATGTTTCAGCTTTTTTATTCTTATTTTAAAGCTAGTTTGTTTTTTGATTTACGGTTGTTAGCACTAGTTTGTGAATCACTTTAAAATTCTCTTGTACCTTTAATTGATTATATTGGAGTTATGGTATGGAGGACTCGTGGTTTTTACTCTAATATTGAGGGGTTTTCCATGTTAAAAATATTGGTGTTTTTTTGTGTCTTTATTTGTTCGATTTTCATCTTATATTTGTTGTCGATCTTCAAGATTCCTACAAGGCTGAGAAATTTTATATCCACTGTATATTGGTATGTTATTGCGTCTTTATTTCCCATCAAATTATGATATATATATATATATATATATATATATATATATATATATATATATATATATATATATATATATATATATATATATATATATATATATATATATATATATATATATATATATATATATATATATATATATATATATATATATATATATACATGTGCTTTCTTAGGTGAATTATTTATATTAAATTTATATTTAACACAAGAATGGATCGACAACAAGTGTTGGTACTAAGCAAATGTCACAATTCCGTTTTCAATTATCTCAAATAAGGTGATGTGTTTAGATTGTTGGTAAGATCTAGTCTTCTTAACTTATGCAATGACACCGTTGTTCTTACAATATAGATCAATGTGATCCACACTATGTTTGAAACTGTACCAAGTCCAGTAATGTATTTTTTTTATCCAAACAAACTATTTTGTTGTGTTTTAGGCAACAATATACTCGACCGCTGTGGTAGAATCATCTACTGTTTCCTACTTTGAGATCTTACATCTCACAACACCATCATTTAAACAAAATACATAATCATATTACAATCTAAAATTATCTTTATTTGTATGAAAGCTAGAATTGGTGTAACTTATTACATCAGACTCTCCTTAACCTAATATACCAATAATTGACCATTAGTTCTTTTCAAGTATTTAAAAATAATTGTGACAACAACGTAATGATCAACACCGTGATCATACTAAGATTTACTCATTGTGCTTAAACATACAAGACATCTAGCCGAATACACAATATGACATGGACGATAAATTCAATTATAGATGCATATGGAATCTTCCTCATGTGATCCATTTTTGTTGTTGAAGGGAATTGTACTTTTGACAAACACACACCACATGACATGGGCATGTATTCTTTCTTGGAATCATATATATTGAATCTTCTCATCACTTTCTGTATGTATGTACTATGACTTAGGCCATTAAAACTTTGAGATATATCTATATAGAATTTTATTCCTAATATATAGGAAAATTCACCCAAATCTTTTATAACAAAAAAATTCCTCCAACCAAGTTTTAACTTGTTGCAAGGTGGGTATGTTATTTACGATGAGTAATATGTCCTCCATATACAACACCATAAATACAACTATGCTTCCACCAAACTTCTTGTAAACACAAGGTTAATCTTCATTTTTAATGAATCTAAAATGTCTTAAAGTCTGATCAAAACGAAGGTTCTAACTTCAAGAAGCTTGCTCCAATCCATATATTGATCACAACAAGTTGTATACCTATTTAGAATGCTCAAAATTTTCAAAGCCTATAGGTTGTGTCATGTACACGTCCTCTAGGAAATTTCCATCAAGGAAAGCAGTCTTGACATCTAATCATCATATTTCATAATCATGGCATACAATGATGACAAGTAAAATTTGACAAATATTAAACATTGCAACCAGGGAAAAGATTTCATCATAGTATACACCAGGAATTTTCTTAAAACATTTAGAAAGAAGTCATGCCTTATAGGTAATAACCTTATCATACATGTATGTCTTCTTTTTGAAGATCCACTTTCATCCTATGAGATTAATCCCTTCAAGTGGTACCACCTAAGTCCATATTTGGTTGATGTACAAGGAAACCCTTTTTGATTTCATGGCCTTTAGCCACTTCTCGAATTTTGATATAATAATGTTCTCTTGGTACATCACTTTCTTATCTTTATCCATGAGTAATACATCAACTTGTTCGATCATGATAAGGTTCTCATACACAACATCTTGTGTAATATTTGACTTACATCGTTCTTATGTTACTTGAGAAGGTTCTTCATACACAACATCTTGTGTAATATTCTCTTGTTATATAATTGATGTATAAATACTCTATGATTCTTGAATTTCTTCAAGTTCTACTTTATTCCCACTAAGTCTTTTGGAAATTGTATTGGTCAAAGAGTACACGAGTGCATGGTATCCATGCAAGAGCGTGGAATATTCAGAGGACGTAATATGTTTATAATAATTTAAGGTGGCTAGAGTTTGCCCATGACATCGAGAATCCATGTATGGTGATGTTACAATGGTTTTAGAGGACATTCTCAAGTGAGGTGAGAGACTTTATATATTAACGTAAGGCTTAGGGTATTCTATGCAAATTATGACCCCTCATTCTCCTATTATGGGGATAAGTATTCATAGAGGCCTTTCGCCCTAGGGTTTCCTTGGGAAGGATCACCACCCACTCTGCCAATGATGAATTGTTGAATCTCTATTTCTTAGGAAGTCATGGACTAGATACTGACCTTAACTTCTCTCTACTTAAGAAACACCTTTTCCCGCGTTTCCCTTATCTGGGTGAGTGGAAAGAACTTGGGGTAATGCCATACCTCATGAAATGCGCACATTTGTGTCTCCCTTCCTATGACCTGGAAATCTCCCTCCGTTTCCAGGTCTTTTATAAATATAACACTACACAGTCCCTCAAGCACAAGGGATTTAATAAAGGGGAAAATGTTTTTTAGACCATAGAATGGTGGAGTATCAAGATGCCCTAAGGTTCTTGGTGATGTGTCTGACGTGTCTGACGGACAGGGCATTTGGTTCTTAAATAAGCTATGTTGAGCTTGACAAATGAGACTACAAGTCCCTCGGGAAAAGTTATGTGTACCCTGGCTGATGAGACTACAAGTTCCTAAGGTGAGGCGTTGGACCTCTCGGGTGGGACTTCTACCAAGCCATATTAAAAGACTTAAACTAAGTCACTTAGGAGACTTCGGTCGCGCCTCTTGAATGAGATTTATTTGTTTGGTCCCACCCGACGAAACTCCAAGTCTCTCATTCAGGGATTTTAGTTATCCTGGGAAATCTCAGTCCCCAAGGAAAAATTATATAGAGTCTGGATGATGAAACTACAAGTCCCTCATGTAACGCATTGGACCTCTCGGGCGGGACTTTTATCAAGCTCTCAAACAAGACTTAAACTAAATCTCTTAGGCTACACTTCATTATTGCCTCTTGGAAGATATTTTTATGTTTGGTCCCTCTTGAGGAAACACCAAGTCTTTAAGGTGGGAAGTTTAGATAGCTTGGGAAATCTGAGTCCCTCAGGAGAAATTATAAAGACCCTGGATGAGACTACAAGTCCCTCAGGCAAGGCGTTGGACCTCTAGAGCAGGACTTCCATCAGGCCCCTTGACAATACTAAAACTAAGTCTCTTATGATAGACTTCACTTGCGCCTCTTGGGAGAGATTTATATGTTTGGTCCATCAGAGGAAATTATGTATCTCTTAGGAGGGGAGTTTTGATAGCCTGGGAAATCTCAGTCCCTCAGGAAAAAATATACAGTGCCTGGCTGATGAGGCTACAAGCCCCTTATGCGAGGCATTAGACCTCTCTGGCAATCAAGACCTTAGACAAGACTTAAACTAAGTCTCTTAGGTTATACTTCTGTCATTCCTCTTGGGTTAGATTTATATGTTTCGTCCTACCTGAGGAAAATCCAAGTCCCTTAGGCAGGGAGTTTGATGACATGCTCATATTTTCGTGAAATGCGGCAAGGACATTTATCAGAATGTCCAGAATTCTAAATATCGCCTTATAGAGGTAGCAAGGATCATCGTCATGAAATCCAACATGCAAAATATTTCCTTAAAAGGCAACAAGGATCTCCTCTATAAAGCCTAACATACAAAATATTACCTTAAAAGACTACTAGAATCTTCACTATAAAGTTCAGTGATGATAGTTCGTCATTGCATGAATTTAGTCGAAGAATCATATCAAAACAAGTTAAAGATAATCCAAAATGAAGCATAAAGGACAAAGAATGAGGAAAAAATAACTAAGTGTGAAGATTGTGGACTTAGGGGAAAATTGAGTGAAAAGGGAGCAAAAAAGAGTGCAACTTCAGAAATAATCACATGCACCATTGTGCAGCATCGCGTGCGTGATAGGGGCCATAAAAGCTGCATTACGCGCGATGCAGGTCATCACGCGTACATTGGTCCCTTTTTGGGGGGCTTTTTCTGATGTGTCTGATCCATTCCGAGCTCTTTTTGTAAGGGGAGTTTTTACACTTTGACAAGGGTTACAAAAATTAGAGAGCAAAGTACAATTTAGAGAGCATCAATGGTGATTTTTATGGCATTTGAAGCCATTGAATGCCATCACTTTAAAGGAATTCATATGTTATTTTCATCTATCAATTATGGTATTGTTATCTTAATTATGAGTAGCTAAACTGCTCTAGGTTAGGTTGTGTTATGATGAATTTCAATATTGTTAGGTTATATGTTGATTTGACTTTGTATGAACCTTTTGATATATATAATTCCATTTAATTGCTTATTATTCTTAATGTTTTTTATGTAAGATACTCTTTTAATATGATTTTAGACACATAGGGAATACTGACCATTGGTCTATATGTTGGACTTAGGGAAATTGTTATACTTGCGCTGGTTGAATAAGAATAAGAGACCTCGAGTAGTGGCATATGAAATTATCATTATGTATATCTCCTAACCCTACTTACATTGGCGCAAGGATAGAAAGCTCTGAGTAGTGGTTAGTGAGTTATTTCGTGAGGGATCGGCTATAACAGTTTTGTTAATTCGTCGTGGGGTTATAGTGATAAGACCATTCATATAAGGCATCAAACATCAATAATAAAGGAATATGGGATTCTAAAACACAACCTGACCACTTTCGTAATTCTGTTTAATCTCTTATTTACTTTTCACATTAAAACTCGAAACCCCCCTTTTTGCTAGTTTTTATACATTGCACATACTTTTTCTTGTTTGAAGCAGTCCATGTGGATTCGGTCTTTTTATTACTACGACATTATCGATATACTTGCTGAGAAGTCATCAAAATTTTGGCACCGTTTCCAGGGACTGTTGATATCTCAACAAGGTGATGTTTGTGCAAAGTATTATTTTTAGTCTTTTTTATTTTTGTTTTACTTTCTTGTTTATCATAGTGCTACTGCGGTATATTCTGTTTGTGTATGCGTTATTCAGGATCATCAATAATACCATTGGATCTATAGATTGAAAGAACCGTATGTGCTCTCAGAAAAGTAGTTAGAGAAGTAGATCTGGAAGACATAATACCAGTAGAAGAGCAACTATCATGTTCTTCTGACTCTGAAGAGAAATTCACCATGGCAGCTCGACCACCCCTAACTATGGGGGATTATTGTAAAAGAACCGATGAAGGATAGGTTTCGAGAGGGTTTTGTACCAGAAAAACCTTCTAACTTTGATATTAAAAATTATGTACTTTCAGGTTTAATAGAAAATCCGTTCGACGGGAACGCAATTAGAGACCCATGGGAGCATCTTGCTCTCTCCTACGAGATAACTTCAATGTGCAAACCAACTGATGTTATTGAAGACTAGGTTAAATTGAGGTTGTTTGGGTTCTTACTGATTGGAACAGCGAAATATTAGTTACTTTGCCTTCCAAATGGAACAATTCAGACTTGGAAGGAATTGGAGAACAAATTCCTGGAAAGATGCTTCACTACTACTCAGTTTACCGAGCACCGAGCAGAAATTATGAATTTTGAGTAGCAGGAAACTGAGTCACTTTATGACTCTTGGGAAAGATTCATATTTTTGTTACGCAGATGACCGAATCACAATATGAATAATATGGAGAAGATTCAAAATTTCATCAAAGGTATCAAGATTCAAACTCGTGTGTTATTGGATGCTTCCGAGAGAGGTAACATCCACCAAATGACTGAACCACAAGTGAAAGACCTTATTGAGAATATATGTATAAATGAGTACCATTCAAAAAGCGAAAGGTCTTTCAAGATTGAAACTGTGGGAACGCCTAAAGGTATGTTAGATATTGATACCCATACTACTTTTTTAGCTCAGATTGAATTGTCAAATAAAAAGCTAGTTGAAAGCAGCTTACTGTTAGCTGGAGATTTCGACCATTAGGTTAAAGTTATTTGAAATATTATGTTTTGGAGAACAATATAAAAATGGCTTTGTCGAAGCTATTTATTAAATCCTTTTCTTGGGAGAAAGGACCTTTTTTGTCGAAGCTTAAGACTTAAAAGATTTTAGGATCTCCACAACTTCTCTTCGACGTAGGCGTTTGACAGATTTGAAGCTTCGAGCGGGAAAGATTTGAAATTCAAAGGAAGCAGTTTCGTCAGGCGAACGCGTGGAAACATCTGAGACACGCAACGCTTGAAAACGTCGAACGTGGCAATCATCTGTGTAGAGACCGTTAGGGTCGAATTGTTATAAATAGGAGTCTTAGTTTTTAGATTTCGGATGTTCAAACTGATATACAAAATTCACTAAAAATACTCAAAGTACCGGAGTGAGAGAAACGAGTCTTTGCTGAAAATGTATGTATGAAGAACACCATGATTACATTTCATGTTATCTTTTTTATGCAAGTTACTTAAATTAAAACATTTATTGTCTCTATTTCTATTTAAGCCTTCTGTCGAATTGCCTTTATCCTCAAAGTCTTTCGTCATTGCTTTTATCTTTGCATTTACATTTCGCCAAACCTTTATTTCCAGCACTTTTCAAACTTAGAACCTCTTACTTCAAGTTATTTGTCTTTACTTTTGCCAATTACCTTTGTTATCTTGAAAAACCTTTTTACAGAATTATTGCCATTTATCCTTTATCTTTAAAGTCATAAGCCTTTAGATTTCGTTCAGAGTTATTGTCGAAACACTCTTTACTTTGTACCATTCATAAACCAGAAACAAACTTTATCATGAATCAATTCACCACAACACTAGTTCTTGAGACACATATCCTAGGATCAATCTAGTCGATCGTGTAAGTTACCAAGATTAATAATATTGGAGGGATAGCGGTTGTTTGTCTGAAATTACTGGTAAACAAATTGGCACGCCCAGTGGGGCAGTGTCAAAAGAACTGTTAGTTATAATAGTTTGCTTTACTTTTACAATACAAACTTGTTGTTATTCTTTTGAGTTAAAAAATCATAGTGTTGCATGAACCTTAGAAGTGGTAAGATAGCCAACAATTCGCAACCTATAACCAAAAGAAAAAACACAAAAAAGATGGTTAATACAACCAGTCAAGGGGAGCAATTTCCTCCCCAGGGAACAAGCACATTCGGAACAAGTTCGATTGATGCATCCACTGAGATCCCTAGTACACAGGCCATACCAACATTTGGATCCATGGCCTTAAATAATTCGACAACAATGCGTATTATGTCTAGCGTAGCAGACGTTTCTGCAAGTTCATTCCCTCGCCCATTTTCGACAATTGTCGGAAACCAACCAACACCTACTACCCCTAGGCCACCGGGATTTGAGAATTTTAGGCCTGGGAGAGAATACACATATGGAATGCCATCTACTTCCATGGCAGGACTTCAAAATAATACCTCCATATATACTCAGCCCCAGAATACGGTTATTTTGCCAATTCAAAATTTTGGTTCTGGCATGAACCATATAGGTCGAAATACCCAATCACAAGGAGTATCCACCCTATTACCTACCCTTACAACGAATAATCAAGCAGCCTTTACACAACAAATGGATGCTAGTAACCATGATATGGTAGGAGTTCTTGCCAGAGAAATGAATACCATTTTTTCTCCCCTAATATAGAATGTAAATAAGACTAACAATGATAATGCCCAAACATACCAACAACTGTCAGCGCAGATGGGATGCATAGCAGATTTCCTAGGCGCCCCTCAGTCCTCTGTTCGACGCAGACCAAACCAAGTTATAATCCAGGAAGAAGAACCAACTATAAATCAGGTTTCGACCACCTAGACAAATGCCTGACGAAAGGGTCATGGGGGCAAGATTAGAACAACAGCCAGTTCGATAGGAAGTCCTAGAAGAACAACTTAGGAGAGTAGTGATGGTTAATAGAGACCAGGATGCAGATGAAGTAATTCATAGGGTTAGGCAAGAAAACATGAGGGAAAACGACTTAACTATTATGATAGAGAGAATCATGGCCCATAATGGTCTGAATACAGGACTTCGACGGCCAAATTATACCTCTCCTTTATCAGAATACGCCCTACAAACTGAATTACCAAGGGGTTGTAAAATCCCTAAGTTCACCAAATTCTCAGGGGACACTAGTGAATCCACTATAGAACACATAGCCAGATACATGACTGAGGCAGGGGATTTGGCGAACAGTGAGAACCGAAGAATGAAATATTTCCCCAGTTCTTTAACGAAGAATGCCTTCACGTGGTTTACAACTTTGCCACCAAATTCCATAGATACTTGGCCTCATTTGGAGAGATTATTTCATGAACAATTCTACATGGGCCAAACTAAGATAAGTCTTAAGGAATTAGCCAGCATTAAAAGAAAATTCACTGAACCTATAGATGATTATCTGAATAGGTTCCATTTGTTGAAATCTAGATGCTTTACAATAGTGCCTGAACATGAATTGGTCGAAATGGCCGCTGGAGGGTTAGACTATTCCATTAGGAAAAAGTTAGATACCCAATATCTAAGAGATATGGCCCAATTAGCAGACAGGGTTCGACAGGTCGAACGTTTAAAAGCTGAAAAGGCCAGAGAGAATAAGAATTATAAGAAAGAAAGGGTAACTTATGTCGAAGTCAAAGATGAGGAGTCTGAAATTTCTAATGACCCTTATTGCCTCGAGGAATTCGAAGTAGATTTGGCTGAATTAAAAGAAGCACCACCTTATGCTTGTAAATTACTTACACCTTCGAATGGCAGGAACTCTGTCGAAACAGAAAAGAATGATAGATTCCCCAAAAAGACTTACACATTTGATGTTACCAAATGTGATGAAATCTTTGATTTATTAGTAAAAGATGGCCAAATGATAGTGCCTTTGAATACCAAAATTCCTCCATTAGAACAACCGAAGAAAAGAGGCTTCTGTAAATATCACAATTTCTTAGGCCATAAAACCTCATAATGCTTTCTTTTCAGGGATCTTATTCAAAATGCAATTAAGGATGGTCGCCTCACGTTCGTTGACAGGGGGAGAAACCAGATGAAGGTTGACGCTGACCCCCTCAACATTGTTGACACAAATTATGTTGAACCTATCGAAATCAACATTATTGACATAGGGGAAGTGGAGGCTGTGAAGGAAATAGGAACTGAAGGCTATGCGCTAGATGGAAAGCAGGCTACTGATGGCCTAAATAATGATGTTCCCTTTGGAATTTCTGTCAAAGGTGAACAGATTGTTGATGTCGAACCAAAGGCCATTGAAGGTCTAAATGGGAAGGCAATTGAGGCTACTGAGGGCCTAAGGAAGAAATTTGAGGAAATTTCAATCACTGATGGCGCCAATCTAGGTGTCAACATGGTGGATCTGAACCAACCCCCCCCCCCCCTCCCCCAGAGATGGAGGAAGTGGAGAGGTGTCTGAAGATAAAGCAAGAGGGAAGGCAGTTTGGCTATCCCAATGCCAATGAGAGCCTACGTGAATACCTTTGGAGGTGTCACAAAAGAAATTCTGACATGTTGTTGTGCCCAAGGTGTAGCATCATGCCATGTCGAAGGGTGGCTGAGGACTATGAAAGATGGCAATGAACTAAGACTGAGAGAAATTGGAGAAAGGAAAACCAACTACTGAAGGTTTATCCCAAGCCTGGAGAAAGCCTTCTTGGTTTTATTGTGCATTGCTACAAGTACGAAACAGAATGTTGGATGTGTCCCAGATGTGGGGCAGTTTACAACAGGGAATTGGCTGAAGCATTCGAGAGAATTCCATCTAACCAAGGTTGGGATGGACACGGAGGTAACTCGAATATGTACATATTCGACAAGAGGGGAGTTCCTAGGAGGCAAAACAGCCCTCACCCAAGGGCGAAAAGAGTTATGTTTAAGCTTCCGGCAGAAGTCCCTGAGGACAAATGGACTCAGGCGGGGTCGAAGAGGGGAAAGTGGAAAAGTTTTAAGGATGGAGGAAGAACCTATTGGGCTTATAGAAAACAGTTCCAGACATCTAAGAGAGAGGCTATCAGACTGGAGAACTACAAAGGAAAGAATCCCATGTCAAGGTCCCAGTGGAGAAGACATCAGAGGTTGAGGAAGGATGAAAGAGAGATGACTTCGAGGGAGATTGGAGAATCCAGCAACATCAAGGTTTCCCCAAATGTCACAAATTCGACTAAACCACCTGTAGGAAGGAAGTTGTTTCCAGATGAAAACAAAAATCAGAAAGTTCAGGAGGAACAAATAAGAGAGGAAGAAATGCTCACTGACGACTTTGAGTCCGATGGAGTGTCATCTGTTAATATGAATTGCAATGTGGTATCAGTTCTGCCATACGAATATAATCAGGAGACGGAGATTGAAGACAATGAGGAAGCAGATGTTGTGGAGATGGAGAAGCATAAACCTGTGTGTTACTATGTTCTCAACAACGGCGTTGTCGAAGAGCAGAATGCTCTTTTTGAAAGGCCTCACCAAGGGATGCAGAACCATCTCAAGCCCCTATACATTAAAGCTAAAGTTGAACATGTGGGGGTGAACAAAGTTCTGGTGGACGGAGGAGCAGCAGTCAATCTGATGCCTCAGTTCATGTTGAAAAAGATAGGTATGTCCGATACTGATGTTAAACCTCACAATATGGTATTGTCGAACTATGAGGGTAAGATAGGACAGACTCTGGGTGTCATACAAGTAGATCTGACTGTTGGATCAATCACAAGACCAACAATGTTCATGGTGATACCTACGAAGGAGAATTACAACTTGTTGCTAGGAAGGGAGTGGATCCATGGAATAGGGACCGTTACTTCGACCATGCACCAGAGGGTATCCATCTAGAGAGAAGATGGTGTAGTAGAAAATGTTGAGGCTTACCAAAGTTACTTCATGGCGGAAATGAACAATGTAGATAAGAAGAACTTCGACAGGAACTTGGCTCATATAGGACCATGTCACCCAGCTGAAGACAGCTACTCCCCAAATAAAAATGCTTTGTATTTCTGGACTCTACATCCCAATGGCTTTCAGTGGGATAGGGAAATTATGGGGGACCCAGAAGAAGGGGAATCATCTGAAATACGGCCAACAGGCTGGGATGAAGACCTGGATTATGCTTGAGTCTTCTTTTTTCACAAAGATTTCGGCCTACATGGCTGAGAACAAAAGAAAAGCGGCTCTCGAAGCCGAGATAACTAACATGGCTGACAAAGCCACATATGGTGAAATTTATAATACAGGACATGGGGAGTATTGTAAACCAAAACCCCTTGACGAACAGGTACCTATGGAACTAACAGAACAAAGGTTAGATGCCATCTATGACGAAGAGCCTCTGGGATTCGAAAAAGATCCAGTGACGTCGAGTGTGAAGATGTTAGTGCAAGATCCCCTTGAAGAAATTGATCTTGGATATGGGAGCACAAAAAGAATCACCTACATCAGCACTAAACTGGACCCCAAGTTGAAAGTAAGAGTAATTGGACTACTAAGAGAAAACAAAGATTGTTTTGCTTGGGACTACGACGAGATGCCTGGTTTGAAGAGGGAACTAGTTGAATTGAAGCTGCCTATCAAGGATGGCAAGAAGCCCATCAAGCAGACTCCAAGGAGATTCGCCCCAGAGATCCTCTCAAAGATAAAAAAAAAGGTCGAAAGACTTCTTCGATGCAATTTCATCAGGACCACAAGGTATGTCGAATGGATTGCAAATATAGTTCCTGTGATTAAGAAAAATGGCTCTTTAAGAATATGTATAGATTTTCGTGATCTAAATGCAGCAACTCCTAAAGATGAGTATCCAATGCCTGTGGCAGAGATGCTAGTCGACTCAGCTGCAGGCCATGGATATCTTAGCATGCTTGATGGATATTCTGGCTATAACCAGATTTTCATTGCTGAAGAGGATGTTTCCAAAACAGCCTTTCGATGTCCAGGGGCAATAGGCACTTATGAGTGGATAGTTATGCCCTTTGGTTTAAAAAATGTTGGGGCAACATACCAGCGAGCAATGAATTCTATATTCCATGATTATATAGAGACATTTATGCAGGTTTATATAGATGATATTGTGACAAAATCTATATCAGACGAAAATCATCTAACCCATCTCAGCCAATCATTCGAAAGAATGAGAAAACATGGCTTAAAGATGAATCCTCTTAAATGTGCATTCTTTGTACAGGCTGGAGATTTTCTGGGCTTTGTGGTCCATAAAAAGGGGATAGAAATCAATCAGAATAAGATGAAGGCTATTATGGAGACCAAAGCACCATCAACTAAGAAAGATTTGCAATCATTATTAGGAAAGATAAACTTCCTGAGAGGATTCATCTCAAACTTAAGTGGTCGAACTCAAGCCTTCTCTCCCCTCCTACGCCTGAAACAAGGGAAGTTCGAATGGAATGATGAACATCAAAAGGCATTCGACAAGATCAAGCATTATCTGATGAATCCTCCTATCTTGTCACCACCATGTGGAAAGAAGCCTATGAGATTGTATATATCAGCTTCCGACACTACTATAGGTAGCATGTTAGCACAAGAAAATGAAGATGGCGTCGAAAAAGCCATTTATCATCTTAGTAGGGTTTTTAATGATGCAGAAACTAGATACACTTCAATAGAAAAGTGGTGTCTTTGTCTGCATTTCTCTTGTACTAAACTCAAGTATTATATACAACCTATTGATTTATACGTCTCTTCACACTTTGATGTCATTAAGTATTTGTTATCGAAGCCAATAATGCACAGTCGAATTGGAAAATGGGCATTAGCCCTCACTGAATACTCTTTAGCCTTTATGCCTTTAAGAGCAATGAAGGGACAAATAGTATCAGACTTTATTATAGACCATGCAGTGGTCAAAAGTCCTCAACTTCAAGTTGAGTTAAAACCTTGGAGATTATTCTTCGATGGTTCCACTCATAAGGATGGAAGTGGAGTTGGGATCATGATAATTTCTCCTGATGGAATTCCAACAAAACTCAAATATAGAATCGAAGGTCCCCTTTGTTCTAACAACGACGGAGAATATGAAGCCCTTATTGCAGGACTTGAGGCTTTGTTGGAATTGGAGGCAACTAGGGTCGAAATTAAAGGAGACTCAGAATTAGTAATTAAGCAACTAACGAAAGAGTACAAATGTATAAAAGAAAGTTTGATTATGTACTTCGTCATTGCAAATTGGTTGCTCAAATTTTTTGAATATATAGACATAAAACATGTTCCTAGAATAAAAAACCAAGAAGCTAATGACTTAGCACAAATAGCTTCAGGGTATAGAATTTCAAAAGAGAAGCTAGAGGAACGTGTCGAAGTAAGAGGAAAAGCAATGGCTGCCAGATTGTCTCCGACAGACTTGGAAAGCACTCAGTTAGGATATGATAACAAAGAAGAGTTCGAAGTACTGGCCATTGATACCTTAATGGATACAGATTGGAGGAATCCAATTATTAATTATCTCAAGGACCCTTGATAGATACAGAAAGAAAAACCAAGTATATGGCTTTATCTTATGTTTTGATGGGGAATGAATTATTCAAGAAAACCCCTGAAGGGATCCTGTTGAAATGTTTAGGAGAAAACGAGGCGTACTTAGCATTATCTAGTGTACACAGTGGAGCCTGTGGAGCACACCAGGCAAGCCATAAGATGAAATGGTTGTTTTTAAATGTCAAGTACATGCAGGAATTCAACATGCTCCTGCAAGTGAGCTTCATGCAATTATCAAGCCTTGGCCTTTTAGAGGTTGGGCATTAGATCTAATTGGGGAAATTCGACCTACTTCATCCAAAGGTCAAAAGTACATCCTTGTAGGAATTGACTATTTCACTAAATGGGTCGAAGCAGTACCTTTAGTAAATATGGATCAAGAAACTGTCATTGAATTCATTCAAAGGCAAATATTATATAGATTTGGGATCCCAGAAAGTATAACAACAGATCAAGGATCAGTTTTTATTGGTCGAAAGATGCAAGAATTTGCAAAGGAAATGGGTTTCAAATTATTAACATCCACACCCTATTATGCTCAAGCCAATGGGCAAGTCGAAGCAGCCAATAAAGTAATAATTGGTTTAATAAAAAAGCATGTAGGGAGGAAGCCAAAAAATTGGCACAAAACTTTAGATCAAGCACTTTGGGCTTGTCGAACCTCCCCTAAAGAAGCTACTAATATTACACCTTTCCAACTTACATTTGGACATGATGCAGTATTACCTGTCGAAATCTACTTGGAATCAGTAAGAATCCAAAGACAAGGAGAAATTCCATCTGACCTATATTGGGAAATGATGATGAATGAACTGGTTGATTTGGACGAAGAAAGGTTGCATGCATTAGAAGTATTAAGAAGACAGAAGGAGAGGGTAGCAAGAGCATACAATAAGAGGGTCAAAGGTAAAACTTTCATTATGCATGATTTAGTTTGGAAAGTTATATTACCTATGGATCGAAAAAATAAAACATTAGGAAAATGGTCTCCACATTGGGAAGGACCTTTTCGAATTTTAAAAGCATTTTAAAATAACGCATACGAAATAGAAGAACTAGCAGAGGATCGAAGAATCCTAAAAGTAAATGGGAAATACTTAAAGAAGTATAAACCATTTGTGCATGAAGTTAAAATCATAACAACGTAGTAAGCAAAGAACTGTCGTAGCCAAGATGGTGAATATATTTAAAACGTCAAATTTTGCCAAGATGGCATTGTCTTAATCAAATTACAAATAAACAAAAGTCAAATAAAACGAATACAAGCGAAAATCAGAAAGGAATAGTGGCCTTCATCCGGTCATACTTTATCTTTGCCAAGCCAATCTTGTACTAAACAGCAGCTTGAACCCCTTTGAGGCGCGCAATATCTTCATTCATAGCAGTAGCCTTTTCGACGTGATCTACGCTCTGCTTCGCCAGATTATTAGCTTCAGTACTATCCAAGCCTTGGATAGCAGCCTGCTTCGCCTTGGCAACATAAATCTTCTTCTGCAATTCTGCAATGTGAGATTCCCAGAGTCGTATCGAAGCAGTATAAGTGCCAAATTTTGCTTGGGCTGATTTTTTGGAAGCAGCTAACTCCTCAGAGGCTTTTGAAGTTCGAAGGGCGTTATCAAACTCAGTAGCTTGAGCTTGTTCAGTTGATTGAAGCTTTGCTTTGGCATCCACCTCCCTACGGTATTCAGCCCAGACTTGGCTAATGAGGTTCTGGATGTCGATAAGGGCTTCACCTATATCAGTGGGGCAAGCAGTGATATTGATCTTGCTTATCAGCTTCTTTATGCCAAAGCTTTCTCCCACATCCTTCTTCAATTCTTCAAAGAGATCTACATCAAAAACAGCCTTCTTCATCTGCTTAAGGAGTTCGTCATGTGATGCTTCGTTTGCACTGGCACTAGAGTGGGTCGAAGTTCCAAAAATGCTTTTTTCTAAAGAAGATTCTCTTTGAGCCATCATCAATATTACATACTTGAGGGGATCATTTTGTTTCAAAGCATTTTTCTCCTCCTCAGTAAGTAATATAGGCGAAGTCTGGATTGTGGATGATTGAACGTTAGTTGGATTTGGGACTGTTTCGACAATAGCATCACCAGTTCTAGTCTGATTTCCTTTAGGATCGGCTTCTCCCTCACTCATGTCTTCACCTTGCTGAAAGTACCCCTCAATCTCATCATAATCCTGATCATCTTCGTCAGCGTAATCTGAAGGGAACGTAACTCTTGGAGGAGAGTTACTGGGAGTATCCTCAGAATCTTCTTTCTCTTCTGAATCCTTCTCTTCAGCTTGCTTCGAATCTTTTTTACCATCTTCACCAGGAGAAGAGGTTTCTTGTTCGTTCTGGGCATTATCTGCTTCGAGATTTTGGGCTCCAGTCGAAGATCCTTTGTTTTGAACAGCACCGCTGATGATCGGAGGAGGAGATGGATTCATGTCGCTCGAAGGATCACTTTGATTGGGAGTAGAGATGAGGGGAGTGGTAGGTTTTTCCTGAAAACAAAGTGTTAGAATAAAAAAGAAATTTATCAAAAGATAAAAGACTCAGGATAGAAGTTCACCTGTTGAGCCTCAGGGTCGGAAGCATTACTCCCAATATGCTCCAGCACTGCGCCACCAGAGGGATGAGATTGAGTTTCCTTTGAAGGAGGAGGGAAAATCTTGATTTCGACACCTTGTTGTTTGGTTGTTTGGTAAGGGGAAACTGTTGCCTTATTCTTTTTCTGTTTTTTCTTAAGTGGAGTTGGAGGAGTTTCCTCTTCATCCTCTTCGACAATAATTGTGCTTTCAGTTGGGACTTTTCTTTTCTTTGGCGTTAAAGGAGGCTTGCCACTACCTTGAAAGAAGGAAAATCATAAACAGTTAGAAAAATATGAAAGAGACAAAGAAGTTATTTGATGTAATACCTTTAAACTCTTCTTTGTTTTTTCTGGAGCAGCATCCTTGGCAGAAGGGGCTCCCTGGCTCGAAGAGGTAGTTGGCTTAGAAGCAGTATTCGAACTAGCTTTTGCCACAGGCTTCTCTTTCTTCACCACCTTCCTTTCAACAGCTAAAAGAAGAATGTGAGTTAGTCGAAACACACAATGTTTAAAAGATTGGCAAAAGACGAAAGGGAGTTGTAAAACCAAGAAATCCAAGCATTCCACACCTTCACATGTCGGAGAGGTAATTCTCACTGCATCCAAGTCAAAGTGAAGAAAGCCTTTGAAACTGTCTAAGGTATGTTTGGTTGCAACTACCCTTTTAGCAGGTCTTTGTTGGTCATTTTTTAGTTCATTAAAAATGTTCCCACATGTGAACCAATCTGGGTAAGGGGGAAAAATGACAAAGCAAAGTCTGCATTGGGTAAATTTGGAAATTTGGATGGTTCACACTCAAAGGCCAAATCATATTTAAATTCAGGTTTTACAGCTTTGGGAAATTTCTTTTTGGCAATTCGTTTTTCAAATTTCTCTTTTAAAACTGGCGCTGCGTAACAGACGGTTTGAACAAGTTCCATTGGGTTATAGACAGTTTCAAAGTACTTTTGGAATGCTTGGATTTCTTCAGAATGTGTAAGCTTACCCTTGTGGACATTTTCTTGCAAAGATGAAAAGGCTTTCGTTAGATATTCCCTGATTTCAGTAGTAGTAAACATGTTCTTGGAATAGAAATTTGTCCACCAAGTGGCGAACCCATTGGTAGAGTGGAATGACGGTTGGTATGCTATTAATTGAAATTCAACAAAGTTTGCATGGAATTCTTTGTGGGTTGCAATGTCTCGAGCGCTCCAATCAGTCCCTACACAGTATATCTCGCGCTTTCGATTGAATAGAGAGACAGGAATGAGTTGACACAACCCAAATTGTCGAGAGACAAAATTAGGTTGGTAAGCCAACAAGAAAACATGGCTCTTTACTGGCAAGATCCTTGAAACAAGCAGCCTTGGGAAAAGAAATGCATGCCATATATCTTCGATCTCTGTATTGGCGTCCTTAACAGCATCTTCAAACGAAGCAGTGAACCAGGAAGGACCATGGGTTCGACTGGCAAAAGGAGCCATCGAAGGAGAGAAATGGTGACGCTTCGAGAACATCAGGGTATACTTGGTGAGGGAATTTTGCAGGTTGTCCACATCATCAACTGGAGTCAACTGAAGGAGTCTGGTGCCTTCAATGCTTTGATTTACTATCTCTGGGGCATTTTCATCAACATTTCCATGTGTTGGCAAAAAGGATTCGAAGGTGGGGTTGAGCCACAATTGAAGAAGCCAATAAGGCCTAGATAGTAATAAGTTTGTACCAGCTTTATACTCCTTTAACTTGGCACTAGCAAACCCTAGACTTTCATACAAACTAGCCAATAGAAGTTCACTTAAACACACCTTTCGACCAGTGTGCAATTGATTAGCAAGTGTTAGAAATCTCTTTGCAACTTGCAGAGATTTACAGCAGAAGAAAAACTTGGATAACCACAGACCCAAGAACGCTATATGTTCTACATCGGAAACTTCTTCCCAATCAGCATGATATAAACTAATATAAGTGCTGTCATACGGTGAACTGGACTTTTTGTGCTTTTTATCGCAATGTCGCGGTTAGCAGGAGTCGCCACCGACTTTTCTTTTATCCAATAAGGAAAGGTGGAAAAGAACAGGAAAAACCTTAATTTAGATTTTGGGTTCGGGAGGTACATTATACAAAGGGAAGGTGTTAGCACCCTTTGTATCCATGGTTATCCATGGGCTCTTAATTGCTCGATCACTTATATTATTTTTGTCTAAAAAAGTGTTTGTGAATTGTTTGGAAAATTGTTTTGAAAAGAGAATTTAACTTTGTAATGATTCTTGTATGAATGTATACAAAGTGGTTATCCCGTTTTAGTTTTGAAAATTGTTTAGAAAAATATAACTCGGTAATGATTCTAGTATGAATGTATACCAAGTGGTGATTTTCTGAAGGTATTTTGAAAGGTGTGAGGTGTGAAAAAATGTTTTAGGTTGTGAGCCAGCAATTAAGAGTTATACCGACCCAAGGTCTTTATGAGTATTTCCTATCCTTATGAGGGTAAAACTGTCCTTATTATTGAGAAATAAGTAGTTTTATCCTTTGGATGTAAAAGGGTCATCGTAGGGTCATCGATAGGTCATTGAAGGCAACAGTTACGAGGATATCTTAGCATTCGAAGGGACTATCATCTTTTAACCGTAGGCAACATCGGAGGGTCATCGAGGGACAAAGTTGTATATTCGAAGGCAACATCCGAGGGACTATAATTTATTTTATGATGATTTAACCGAAGGGTCTTTGCTAAGGGTATCCCCAAGTTCGCGGGACATGACCGTAATATCGTAATCGTAAGGCAACAAAGAGAGGTCCAAGATCACTTATTCAAAGGCAAAGTTTTACAATTAATTATATAATTAGGATGAAACTCCACATTAAAATTATTAAAAATAATATATTAAAAAATTAATACATTAGAAATTAATACATTAAAAATTAATTTAGGGTGAAACTCCACAAGGGTATCCCACAAATAAAGTGGAATACCTAGCCAATAACCTTTTCCTGGGATATGTGAACCTTTACGAAACTCAAAAAAAGAAACATGTCAGAACACCAAATCAGGGTGCAATCGAAGATTACACCGGAGAAATATCACAACAATAAATAGGATAGGATGAATAATGCATGGCTATGATAAAAACATAAAAAAAACAGACTAGAAGAATCAGGTACTGTCTCGTTCGCCTCTGCCTCGCCTAGCGAAGGCCACGGATTTTGAATTTGAAAACAGCCCCATGTTAGGAACTTTGAATTTTATGGCATTTTATCACAGGAATAACATGGTCAAACATTCAGGGTATTCAGGCGTATTTAAATTCCCATACGAAAGCAAATTATATATCAACATTTAATCATGATGCATTATATATGTAGATATGGCCAATTGAAAGTATAAACAATAGAGATACGCAAACCTGTTTGCCAATTCAAGGTTGAAGGGATTGACCACTTGTAGTATCGGAATAAGTTAGGCAGCGGGAATTGGACGGCGATGGCTTCGGTGCAGATGGGCTGCCTTCAGGGTTTCTTTACTCTGAATTCTCCGGGTAGGCAGGGTTCCTATGTCAAAGTTTCTATCCGTCCTTCTCTGTTCTCTCTCTTTCTTTTTCCTCAAGGTTTTATTCCAAGGAAACCTCAGAGTGTTTTGCTTCTCTTCCTTCTTTCTCCAGTGAATCTCCCAGTGTAAACTCCAAGTGTCTCCAAGTGTCTCTCCCCTACTGAAACTTCAGTATTTATAGACTAATTTCGTGGGTAATGGGCTTGGAATGAGGGAGACCCAAGTCAAAAATAATTTGTTATATTTTATTTATTTATTTATTTTAATTATTTAATTAATTAATTAAAAAAAAAATCTCTTTTTTTTTCTTTTTTTTTTCGTTTTTTTTTCGTTTTTTTTTTTTCGTTTTTTTTTTTTTTTTTTTTTTTTTTTTTAGGAAAAATGATGGGTAATTTTTGGGGTATGACAGCTGCCCCTGTTCAATATTCTTGAACCGAGAGAGTTAGGATGGCGTGTATGCCATTCGTGGTCTGGAGGTGGAAGATTATTGAACACTAGAATGCCCCAAAAATTTGCACTTGAGAATCGACAGTTGGTCTTGATGGAGATGGGCTTAAAGATGTCATCCGGGAGGTTTGATGACGAAAGCTTCAGATCGCGCCGTATATTAGGCCAATTTGAAGACATGGGTGCCACACTGGGTCGTACGTTAGACCGTATAATGAGTCATCCATTAGGTTGCCGACTTCGCTGGGGAGTCGGAGTGTGTCATATGCTGTTGGGGATAAAGGATCAGAATGGACCATACGCTAGATCGTATCTGAGTTGCAGAATGAGCCGTACGTTAGGCTGAATCTGATGACGAAAGGGGTAGTCGTACGTTAGACTACACTTCAGAAATGTACCGTATGTTAGGTAGGATCTGATGATGAAAGGGGTAGTCGTACGTTAGACTACACTTCAGAAATGTACCGTATGTTAGGTAGCATCTGAGGGGATGGACATCCGAACGGGTCGTACGTTAGACCGTCGCAGAATGAGTCGTCTGTTAGGCCGCATCTGATGATGAAAGCGGTAGTCGTATGCCAGACTACACTTCAGAAATGTACCGTACGTTAGGTAGCATCTGAGGGTTGTAAGATCCAAACGGGTCGTACGTTAGACCGCGTTGGGGTTGTTGGAGTTCAGAATGGATCGTACGCTAGATCGTATCTGAGTTGCAGAATGAGCCGTACGTTAGGCTGTATCCGAAGAAGAAAGTAGTCGTACGCTAGACTACACCCCTGAACGTACCGTACGCTAGGCAGTATCCGAGGATTTGAAGGTCCAAATGGGTCGTACGTTAGACCGCATTGGAGTTGCTGAAGAAGTCATATGTTGGGCTGAATCAGAATGAACCGTACGTTAGGCTGTATCTGATAACCTGTATATGTTGTACTTGCAATAAATGTCTGGGATGGGCTTAGAGATGCCATCGTTAGGAGGATATCGAAGTGTTGTCAGAATGAATGTTCCCATGAACTGTATTTGAAATATGTATCTGAATCTTGAATGTGATTGATAAAGGTGTCTGTCTGAATGAACCTTCTACTTTGACTATATCAGGAGGATAATTAACCTGCAAAGAAAAAGTTAGCTTCATGCTATGTCATGATGCATGAGATGTTTCGTGTTATGCTAAAATAAATGTGAATGTTGTATGCATGCGTATGCTGTGAAAGGATGTAATGAATGAGTTATGCGTATGAGAAGTTCTGCTTGGGGACTCTACTGGGGAAAATAAATCCCCATCTACTGATTTGAGACATTTGTGTCGATGACCCTTTCTCGGCTGGGGATGCTTGATTTCTGTCTGATGGTGGAAATATTCAACAGAGCCTGGCTGGGGATGGATGAGATGATCAATCTGTCTGGTGACGCCGACCTCTGTTGGGGAGTAACTGGCTGTGCCTGGGGATACTGCCATTTTCTGAGGAAAAAAAAAGGCTTGCTGGGGAAGAGAATTGGTAGCGGATTCATTGGAAGCATGATTAGACCTTTTCCTTGATCCTGAAGTTGGGTAGTAATTGCTATTGCTATTCTACGCATATATTTTGGTAAACATTTATCATATTCAAATGCACATATTAATTCAAATTAAATCAATGGACATTTACGCAACCAAAACAGAAAAGTAAAAACAAAAGCATCTTTTTTTGAAAGAGGGTTGTATTGATTTTGAAAGGAGGCCTATAAACAGGCAATTTGTGTACAAGGAGACAGAAATCCTAGTAAGAGGAAATTGTCGAAAACAAAGAGAAAGCTATGTGGAAGAAGTCCTATTGATTTTAAGCCTACTACTGTCATTATGTCTTCGAGCATCTCATCCCTTGCTGTCGGATAGAAGTGATTGGCTTGGTCAGTCCCTCGAACTTGGATGAAAGTTGACTGAGAACGGGACATAGTCATACGCTTTAATCCCTAATTTTTGCCTGGACCGCCTTTCAGGTTTTCAGTCCACCAGGATACCCTTTTTTGCCCAAGCCGCCTTTTCAGGTTTTCGACTTGCCGGGTGTACATTTTTTTTTATATATCCCTAATTTTTGCCCGAACCCTTTTGGTTCGCCGGGATGCCCTTACTTTTGCCTAGATACATCGATCTAGCGGGTCTCTTTTATGCGTAGTATTTTTTAACTATGTCCGCGTTCACGGGATGTGGGAAGTCTTCACCATCCATAGTAGCGAGTATCATGGCTTCACCAGAGAATACCTTCTTAACCACAAATGGCCCTTCGTATGTGGGAGTCCATTTGCCTCTGGGATCACCTTGTGGTAGAATGATACGCTTGATCACCAAGTCGCTAAGTTGGTACACCTGTCTCTTAACTCTTTTGTTAAATGCCTGGGTCATGCATTTCTGATATATCTGCCCATGACAAACAGCCGCAAGTCTCTTCTCATCAATCAGATTTATCTGATCGAGTCGAGTCTGAATCCATTCATCTTCATCTAAGCCCGCCTCTTTCATGATTCTTAGAGAGGGAATCTGAACTTCCACTAGTAAGATGGCTTCCATTCCATAGACTAAAGAGAACGGAGTTGCCCCTGTCGTAGTGCGCACTGAAGTGCGATAACCGTAAAGAGTAAAGGGTAACATCTCATGCCAGTCTTTGTATGTTACTGTCATTTCTTGCATGACCTTCTTGATATTGTTAGCAGTCCCCACGGCGCCGTTCATCTTTGGCCGGTACGGAGAAGAGTTATGGTGTTTTATTTTGAACTGCGTGTAGAGTTCAGTAATCATCTTGTTGTTCAAATTAGTACCATTGTCAGTGATAACTCTTTCAGGAGACAGCAGGTTTCTCAAATAGGTATTTGATAGAATCCATCTTAGAAGTCAATAAGGTGGTATGATTCAACATATACTGTCTTAGTCGGCGAGCAGCCCAGGCCAAAGCACAGCAAGCTTTCTCGGGCTGTGAGTATCTTGTTTCACAGTCGGTACCTTTTGCTAAGGCAGTATATGGCATGCTCTTTTCGACCAGACTCGTCATGTTGCCCCAACACACCTCATTGAATTTTCTAACACGGTCAAATACGTAATTAAAGGTCTTCCTTCAACTGGTGGCATCGGAACTGGAGGTTCTTGGCGATATTTCCTGATTTTGTCATAAGCTTCTTGGCATTCATCATTCCATACCATCTCTTGATTTTGTCTCAGTAATTTGAAGATGGGTTTGCAGGTAGCAGTCAAGTGTGGAATGAATCGGGAAATGTAATTCGAGTGCCCCAAGAAACCTCTGACTTCTTTCTTGTTTATTTCAGTACCCAGATTTACAATTTCAATTGATTCCTCATGCGGCTGTATAGTCTTTTCTTCTCGCAGTAGTCGGGCAAGTTCTCCAGGGACTTCACAATCTTCCTCGCTTCCATCCTCGGCTTGGTAGATCGGATTTTCAAAGTCATAATGAACAGTAGCAGAGTCATTACCAACAGGATCCAGAGTGGATATGGATCGGCAAATTGTTACGTGAGTGTGTGCAAGAAACATAGCTTGTTTGAAAAATGACAGGAAAGATAAAGAGCGCAATATTTGAATGCAAAAAGTCCATTGATCTATTGAATATGAATATGCTTATGAAAATGACAAACCCCTAACAAATTAGCCATTGTGCCTCGGGCATAGACACAATGCTTTAAGAAGTTTGATTGTAAAAGAAAATTAAAATTTGCAATTCTAGAATAAACAATAACAATTACTCCTGACTAAAGGAAATCGGGATAATGTCTTCAGTCTTCCAATTGTTGAGTCCGTCACCAATTGTTGGGAAAATCCAGCTATCCAAGTCGCAATCACTATCAGCATCTTCCATAGCATTAATCTGATTTTTGACTATCTTTCCAGAGTTAAACCCCAGGCCAGCTTTATCAGACTTGTACGGTACATTGATCAGTTGACCCCAACCAGCACGATCACCATTTTCAATCGCGGCTTGAGCATCTTTCAGAGAGATCATGACAGGGGGAGCACGAACAACCTTGGGCACAAGGGGAGTTGGCTTAAGGACAAGACTGGGTGGAGGAACCACTTCAAATGACTGAGAAGGAGTCTCAAAGAATTCACCATCCATCTCGACGTATTTGAAGGCTTGCACACTACTGACAATATACTCTTCTTCTCCACATACAGTGACAACCATGCCTGCTATTGGATACTTCAGCTTTTGATGAAGCGACGAAGCTACCGCACCTGCCCCATGGATCCAAGGGCGCCCCAACAAGCAGGAGTAGGCGGGACGAATGTCCATCACGTGAAAGGTAGTGTTGAAGACTTGAGGTCCTATCTTGATAGGGAGAACCACTTCACCATAGACAACACTCTTCGCACCATCGTAAGCACGCACCACAACATCACTAGGTTTCAGTTCAATGCCTTTGTAGTCAAATTTATCGAGTACAGCTTTCGGGAGCACATTCAAGGAAGAGCCGTTGTCGATCAACACGTGAGCCAGGGTGATCCCCTCACACTCGATGGAGATATGCAGAGCTTTATTGTGATTCTTTCCTGCTGGCGTCAGGTCAGCATCGGAAAAGCCTAGGCCATTGTCAACAGTCAAATTAACAACATAATGTTCGAATTGATCGACGGATGTTTCTTGAGGCACATGAGCGGTCTTCAAGAATTTCATCAATGCATTGGCATGGGATTCAGAGGATAATAACAAGGACAACATTGAGATTTTAGACGGAGTATGCCCCAATTGTTCCACTACATCAAAATCGCTCTTACGGATGATTTTCAGCATCTCTTCCATTTCCTGTTTGGCAACATCTTCAGAAGTAACTTCGACCGATGTCTCTGACTGAGGAGGATTGACTGGTCTTTTTCCTCGAATTTCGGGAGCGGGAGGTGAGATTTCTGGGGAGTAGATCCTTCCACTTCGAGTAACTTTACTAGTCCCCACAATATCATTAGGATTAGCAGAACTACCAACTTGCTTTACGCCATGGATGTAAACGTCGCCTCCATAGTTCCACGGAATAGCTTTGCTGGAGGAATATGGCACGGGGCCAGGTGCGGTAATAATCAGGGGAGCCACTTTGGGCTCAGCGGTAATCTTCACAGGCACTCTAGTAGCGGTAATCTTCACTGGAGCTTTGGACCTAGCAATCACAGATACCTCTTCAATAGAGTTGTCCACCTTAGAAACCCTTTCAAATAGAATTGTACGATCATCCATCAGCCGTTGAATGCCGTTCTTCAACTTCAAACAATCATTGGGTCGGAGTACACAGAGATCGCAATCTTCAGCACAACCTGGAAATAAACCAGCTTGCAATAAATTCTTCTTAACGATCAGGAGAGGAGATGCTAAATCAGCAACGTCAGTAACATGAGAAT
The DNA here is from genome assembly GCF_024323335.1 of Lathyrus oleraceus. Lineage (NCBI taxonomy): Eukaryota > Viridiplantae > Streptophyta > Magnoliopsida > Fabales > Fabaceae > Lathyrus > Lathyrus oleraceus. The sequence continues at coordinate 8,692,624 of NC_066579.1, read as the reverse complement.
TGTCGTCCACAACATTAACATTCTGGTCATGATTAGGCATAGGTGCTGTGATGACATTGGGGGTCGCCGGAGGATCAAATTCAATTTCTCCAGCGTCGATCATATCCTGAATCTTGTTCTTCAACAACCAGCAATCATTCGTATCATGCCCGGGGCTATCGGAGTGATAGGCACACCTGGCGTTGGGATTATAACGAGGAGAAGTAGTGTTGGGATTTGCAGGAGGGCCTCTGAGGGTAATCAAATTGGCCTTTAACATACTCTGCAGTGCTTGGGTTAAAGTCATATTGATCTTGGTAAACTGTCTTCTCGACCTGTCTTGTCTGTGTTGGAAGTTCTGAGATGGCGGTGCGGCAATTGTAACTGCCCCAATAGTATGGTCACGATTCTTCTTGTTATGCTTCCTCTCACTGTACACAGCATTTGATTCATTCTTTCCCTGATAGGACTTTTTGGTGCTTGCAGAAGTAGCTGCCTGTATCTTTCCACTTCGAATGCCGCTTTCAACCCGTTCACCTGTCAAGATAAGTTCAGTGAAACCTGACGAGGAACTTCCCAGTAGATGGCTGTAGAATGGGCCAGTCAGTGTACCCATGAACATGTCCACTAACTCTCGATCAGTCATAGGGGGTTTGACTCTGCCAGCCAAATCTCTCCACTTTTGAGCATATTCTTTGAAACTTTCTTTAGAGCCCATAGTCATATTTTGTAGCTGTAGCCGAGTAGGCGCTAACTCAGAATTATACTGGTAGTGCTTGTAGAAAGCTGTTGCTAAATCAGTCCATGTGCGGATGTTAGAGCTCTCAAGCTGATAATACCACTCTAACTGTGTGCCAGACAGACTCTCTTGGAAGAAATGGATCCACAGTTTCTTATCAGTAGTGTGCGGCTGAATCTTTCTCACATAAGCCCTTAGATGCATCTGAGGACAAGAGGCACCATCATACTTAGTGAAAATGGGAACCTTGAATTTGCGGGGAATGACCACATCAGAGACCAGACCCAAGTTTTCGAAATCCAGACCGGGCACTTTCTGCCCCTCCATAGCTAGCATACGTTCTTCCAGCAACTTGTACTTATCATCCTTCGGAGAGTACTGTTCATGTTCATAATCTTCATCGTCGTCCTCAGAATTGACGAGATTAGGATTCTCATCTTCCGAATCATTCTCGGTCTCTTCTTCTGAATCCTTCGGAATTCTAATCTTGACTCCTGTAACCTGTCCCTTAAGCCTTCTCCCCGGGTTGATGTAACCCACAGGTTTCTGGTCCTTCTTCTTCTCCATCAAAAGAGCTTTCAGTTCTTCCTGCCCCTTAGATAAGCTCAGCATCATTTCCTGGAATTGAGCATTCTGGGCCTGGAGATCTTTGACAGTTTGTTCGAGAGCCATTGTTCAATCTGGAATCTGCTGGAATCTGTTGGAATCTGTTTGATAGGAAAATTGTGAGAACACTGATCCTTTAGAATACCTGTTATGTGATGCAATGCAATGTATGAAATGTTTTCAAGGACTTTCGGGATTTAACTTTGCATAAACTAACAAAAAGAGCTTTTTTTTTCTTTTCTCTTTTGTTTTTGCTTTTGTTTTTGTTTTTTTTTCTGTTCTTTTTTTTTAGCAGAGTTAAATCCCTAAATCCTTGAAATGGTTAGTACAATGCCATGATGTTATGATGTTATGTTGTTATGATGTCATGTTGTTAGATAAATAACAAGCACAAGCAAGTCACACAACAATCATTCCTAGGTTTTAAGGCTTGCGTGAGTTCCATAGGTAAATACCCTCCCCACTGAAGTTTGGTTGGTTCAACCTGTCTTAGAATAGTAACCGGGTTCTAGAAGGATCTCAAATCATTGACCTTTCCTTAAGTCCACTTCAGTGCAACACCAAGTGGTTGACCGAAGCTTCCCTAAAGTCCAATCTCAAAGAGTGTAGTATCGAGTCTCAACCAACTCCAGTCGGAACCGAAGCCAGTTATCTCACTACTTTCTAATGGCCAGGATGAGTCAATTAGGGTTCTAAAGGTCTGGTTAATGCTTTTATGACACCACGCGAATGCCAAATATTTCCTCAACTAACATGAGGAACATCAGGACATCCAAAGTGCCACATTAACCGTAGCCATCATTTTGACCATTCCAGTATACGCCGGACAGTCGCGATGATCTCTTGCTACTTACCTAAGGTACACTAGATCCGGGTGTAGGATCTTTCACTCAAGCATAACATACCCAAGCAATCCCTTAAAAATAAATCAGACAAATTGAATAAGTGATCTTATTTTTAAGGTAACCTCTCTTTTTAAGGTCCCCAGCAGAGTCGCCAGTTCTGTCATACGGTGAACTGGACTTTTTGTGCTTTTTATCGCAATGTCGCGGTTAGCAAGAGTCGCCACCGACTTTTCTTTTATCCAATAAGGAAAGGTGGAAAAGAACAGGAAAAACCTTAATTTAGATTTTGGGTTCGGGAGGTACATTATACAAAGGGAAGGTGTTAGCACCCTTTGTATCCATGGTTATCCATGGGCTCTTAATTGCTCGATCACTTATATTATTTTTGTCTAAAAAAGTGTTTGTGAATTGTTTGGAAAATTGTTTTGAAAAGAGAATTTAACTTTGTAATGATTCTTGTATGAATGTATACAAAGTGGTTATCCCGTTTTAGTTTTGAAAATTGTTTAGAAAAATATAACTCGGTAATGATTCTAGTATGAATGTATACCAAGTGGTGATTTTCTGAAGGTATTTTGAAAGGTGTGAGGTGTGAAAAAATGTTTTAGGTTGTGAGCCAGCAATTAAGAGTTATACCGACCCAAGGTCTTTATGAGTATTTCCTATCCTTATGAGGGTAAAACTGTCCTTATTATTGAGAAATAAGTAGTTTTATCCTTTGGATGTAAAAGGGTCATCGTAGGGTCATCGATAGGTCATTGAAGGCAACAGTTACGAGGATATCTTAGCATTCGAAGGGACTATCATCTTTTAACCGTAGGCAACATCGGAGGGTCATCGAGGGACAAAGTTGTATATTCGAAGGCAACATCCGAGGGACTATAATTTATTTTATGATGATTTAACCGAAGGGTCTTTGCTAAGGGTATCCCCAAGTTCGCGGGACATGACCGTAATATCGTAATCGTAAGGCAACAAAGAGAGGTCCAAGATCACTTATTCAAAGGCAAAGTTTTACAATTAATTATATAATTAGGATGAAACTCCACATTAAAATTATTAAAAATAATATATTAAAAAATTAATACATTAGAAATTAATACATTAAAAATTAATTTAGGGTGAAACTCCACAAGGGTATCCCACAAATAAAGTGGAATACCTAGCCAATAACCTTTTCCTGGGATATGTGAACCTTTATGAAACTCAAAAAAAGAAACATGTCAGAACACCAAATCAGGGTGCAATCGAAGATTACACCGGAGAAATATCACAACAATAAATAGGATAGGATGAATAATGCATGGCTATGATAAAAACATAAAAAAAACAGACTAGAAGAATCAGGTACTGTCTCGTTCGCCTCTGCCTCGCCTAGCGAAGGCCACGGATTTTGAATTTGAAAACAGCCCCATGTTAGGAACTTTGAATTTTATGGCATTTTATCACAGGAATAACATGGTCAAACATTCAGGGTATTCAGGCGTATTTAAATTCCCATACGAAAGCAAATTATATATCAACATTTAATCATGATGCATTATATATGTAGATATGGCCAATTGAAAGTATAAACAATAGAGATACGCAAACCTGTTTGCCAATTCAAGGTTGAAGGGATTGACCACTTGTAGTATCGGAATAAGTTAGGCAGCGGGAATTGGACGGCGATGGCTTCGGTGCAGATGGGCTGCCTTCAGGGTTTCTTTACTCTGAATTCTCCGGGTAGGCAGGGTTCCTATGCCAAAGTTTCTATCCGTCCTTCTCTGTTCTCTCTCTTTCTTTTTCCTCAAGGTTTTGTTCCAAGGAAACCTCATAGTGTTTTGCTTCTCTTCCTTCTTTCTCCAGTGAATCTCCCAGTGTAAACTTCAAGTGTCTCCAAGTGTCTCTCCCCCTACTGAAACTTCAGTATTTATAGACTAATTTCGTGGGTAATGGGCTTGGAATGAGGGAGACCCAAGTCCAAAATAATTTGTTATATTTTATTTATTTATTTATTTTAATTATTTAATTAATTAATTAATTAATTAATTAATTAATTAATTAATTAATTAAAAAAAAATTCTCTTTTTTTTTCTTTTTTTTTTTTTTTTTTTTTTTTTTTTTTTTTTTTTTTTTTTTCGTTTTTTTTTTTTTTTTTTTTTTTTTTAGGAAAAATGATGGGTAATTTTTGGGGTATGACAAGTGCTGAACGAAGAATTTTTGACGTTAAAGTCAATTATGTTTTCGCAGTCTTGATAGGGGTCGAAGGTTTCTCCTGTCGGAGGGAGTCCAGAAATAGCAGCTACGTCGAAGAGCGTAGGAGTTATCATTCCACATGGGAGATGAAAAGTATTATACGTACTATCCCAAAAATACAGACTAGATAGTAACAAAGGTTGGCAGTAGCTAAACCCTAGTTTCGACATCTGAATCAGGTCGAAAATGCCCAATTTTTTCCAAAATGGAACTTTCTTTTTCTCAACTTTCGTCAACCAAGCTAAATAAGATTTGTCTAAAGTTGGACAAGAACGAAAAGGTCTGAAACTATCAGTAATATAATCTAGCTGAAAAGCCTCTCTTTGGACTGAATCTTCAGCATTTCTAGAGGAAACAATTTTGTTTGCTATGGGTTTTGTAGTGTGATAACAAGCAAAAAACTTTACACATTTCTCTAAATGTCCTTTAGGAACTAATGGGCCTAAAAACCCTAAAGTATTTCCAGAAAGTGAAGAGGGAATCATTACCTGGGAAGCATATATTGCTTTCTGTTCTTTGATGAGTTTTGGAGAAGTAATGTACTCCCGATTCCCAACAGTTATGATTTTGCTTGTTGGAATGTTTTGGGAAGCAGAACTCTTTGAAGATCCAACACCTTTAATGTTCTTTGATTTCTTTTGTTGTTTATCGGAAGCCATTGTTATGGGTTTTTTGAGGTTTTGAAAGATTAGGGTTTTGAAGAAGAAGAAACGTTTCAGAGAAGTTTGGAAATGAACTCAGGTTGAAGATGAAGATTTTTGTAAAAAAGGGAAAAGGGAGTGACAATGGGCTTTTATAGTATTAACCTACGAATTGGTTGGTTACACCTTGCAAAGGTAGTGGGCCACGTGGTGGCTTTTCTGTGAAGAAGGTGCAGGGATTACTGTTCATTCTTCTTGGAAGTTGAAATTCATGATGATAATAACTGCGTGCATGTCTTGATGAGACGTTTTAAAAAAGTAAGTCTTCATTAACTGACAGTTATGGACTTTTAGGTCTATGAAAGGTCTCTGGTCGAAATCTGGTGATTACAAGAAATGCCCATTTCTACATTGATTCGAAATAGACATTTATTAGGGGAAATTTGTTAGCTGGAGATTTCGACCATTAGGTTAAAGTTCTTTGAAATATTATGTTTTGGAGAACAATATAAAAATGGCTTTGTCGAAGCTATTTATTAAATCCTTTTCTTGGGAGAAAGGACCTTTTTTGTCGAAGCTTAAGACTTAGAAGATTTTAGGATCTCCACAACTTCTCTTCGACGTAGGCGTTTGACAGATTTGAAGCTTCGAGCGGGAAAAATTTGAAATTCAAACGAAGCAGTTTCGTCAGGCAAATGCGTGGAAGCATCTGAGACACGCAACACTTGAAAACGTCGAACATGGCAATCATCTGTGTAGAGACCGTTAGGGTCGAATTGTTATAAATAGGAGTCTTAGTTTTTAGATTTCGGGTGTTCAAACTGATATACAAAGTTCACTAAAAATACTCAAAGTACCAGAGCGAGAGAAACAAGTCTTTGCTAAAAATGTATGTATGAAGAACACCATGATTACATTTCATGTTATCTTTTTTATGCAAGTTACTTAAATTAAAACATTTATTGTCTCTATTTCTATTTAAGTCTTCTGTCGAATTGCCTTTATCCTCAAAGTCTTTCGTCATTGCTTTTATATTTGCATTTACATTTCGCCAAACCTTTATTTCCAGCACTTTTTAAACTTAGAACCTCTTACTTCAAGTTATTTGTCTTTACTTTTGCCAATTACCTTTGTTATCTTAAAAAACCTTTTTACAAAATTATTGCCATTTATCCTTTATCTTTAAAGTCATAAGCCTTTAGATTTCGTTTAGAGTTATTGTCGAAACACTCTTTACTTTGTACCATTCATAAACCAGAAACAAACTTAATCATGAATCAAATCACTACAACACTAGTTCTTGAGACATATGTCCTAGGATCAATCTAGTCGATCCTGTAAGTTACCAAGATTAATATTATTGGAGGACTAACGGTTCTTTGTCAGAAATTACTGGTAAACACTTACGTAAAGCTAACGTAAGCCAGATACAAGCACTTAGGTGTGATTTATATGGGGGAGAACATGCGAATGGAAGGTTCTCGTTGGAAGGGTCAAGTGAAGAAGTCCAATTTTCTATTTTTCAGAAGAATAACCCGTATTCCAACACCTACAATCTATGTTGGAAAGATCACCTAAATTTCTGTTGGAGAAATGATCAAAATCCAAGTGCTAACCAAGGTATGCAACAAAGCCAACAAACTCTGTTTCAAAGGAAACTGTCACAATTGGAAGAGACCTTTCAGAATTTCATTAAGGTCACTCAAAGTATCTTTGATCAGGTAAATAAGAACTATGAAATAATAAGTAGAAACCATGATGCGTCAATCAAGAATTTGGAGACGCATATTGGTCAGTTATCCAAACAAATAGTTGTTTTGCCAAGCTCAGGTGGAGGATTTACAAGTAACATTGTAGATAATCCTAAGAATGAAACATGAAAGGTTGTGGAAATAGATTTTGAGGTGATTATTGAAAAGGGTGAAGCTGAAATAGTTTAAAAGGATGTGGTTGAGAAAAAAGAAGGTGGAATTGAAAAAGAGGAGAGTGGAAATCAAGGTGACAAAGAGGAAAGAGGAGTCACCATTGATTAACTTATAGATAAAAACTCTCATTGGAGTAGAAAAAAAGAAGCAAATCCTAAATGAACCAAACCCTCATTTACCAGATTACATAAAACCATCATATCTCATCATTAAGAAGAAACGGGTACATGAGGATGAGGCTGGAATGTTTGAAAAATTTAAAGAAATGTTGACAAAACTTCAGGTAAGTATCTCGTTCCATGAAATTTTTGAATTAATTCTCAAGTTTGCTAAGTTTATGCAGGCGTTGTTGAAGGATGGAAAGAAGAAGTTGAATAAAGAATAGGTAAACATGACAGAGAAAGAGGAGATGGTAGAACCTCAAGAGTTGCCACCAAAGATGAAGGATCCAGGAAAGTTCATCATCACTTGTATTATTGGTGGCGCAAAAATCCCACATGCTTTATGTGACTTAGGGCCGAGCATCAATGCCATGCCACTGAAAAAATTTAAGGAATTGAAGATATGAGAGATCATGTCAAGCAACATGATGCTTACTTTAGCCGATTCATCTATGACACATCCACTTGGTATTATACAAGATGTGCTAGTTCATGTCGATGGTTTGACCTTCCCAACAGACTTTGTGGTGATTGACATGAAATGAGATTCAGGAGGATCAGTTATTCTCGGTCACCCATTCTTAGAAACCGGGAAAGAAAAGATAGATACGGAAACCATATGTGGAGGACCTAGAGGCATGCTATCAATTGGAAGAAAAAGGTAGTAAAGTTCACAAAGGAATGATAATAGGAGTTCTTACCGGCGTGAGGGTATCCCTTGCACCTGACGTGCCTTAGGGATGGTTCGTCAAGCTAGTGACATAAAACAAGCGCTGGATGGAAGGAAACCCATCAGTTATAACCAATTTTTGTTTTGTAGAATTTACTTTATTTTTATTCGAGACCGTCCAAAAGAGGAATTAGTTACTCGAGCATGACCCTTCCATGACGATCTATGCTTTTTTTAATAAACAAGTTTGTAGCTATTTTTTTCCAGATTTACAAAATTAGCACTTTAGAATTGAACAAATGATCCAAAAGAAACTTTATCATCACAATAGCAAAACATGTTATCTCAAAAGAAAAAAATAAGAGACCAATCTACCAATAACCAAGAAAAATCAAAGACTAAAAAAAGGAAGAGAGGTCTCATCCTTTTTGAAAGAAAAAAACGTGTTTGAGCTTTTCAATATAACTAGCTCTCATCTTCAACATCTTCTAATCACAATATATCTCACCAAGCTCATAAAACCATTTGATACCTCTATCAAAAAGAACTTTATATACCACTACTTTCTTCATCAACAAAAAAAATCATGTTAATGCATACTACACTTCATATTTTCTTCTATCTAACCAAGTCACAACATACTCCCTGCTCCAACTTAAACCATCACCCTTCGACACACATAATCTTCACTCTCTCAAACAACCACCACTACACAAATGCACAGCCGTGAAGCTCGATTCGTCCTCCATCATTCATGTTAACACATTAGAAAATATAAACCTCCGCCTCTAACTCTCCCTCAACACCGTACAAACACCAATACTTCCCATCTTCCACTTTGCTCCACCGCTGCAACTTCATACTAAGCAAGTTGTGAATCACCAAACAACCGCATGCATTTTCTTCCGGCCACGACAACTCCGTCCAAGCTCCTCACTCCGGCGAAGTACAAAATCATAACCAAGTTTCGCCGCGAAATCACTATGCTCGTCGTTCCTCGCCGTATACTTCGCCGGAATCATCAAATTGCTACTTTTATTTTTGTTGTCTCCAAATCGGTAAACATTTTTTCCATCTTCAACTTTTGTTCTACTTTTGTTGAATGCATTGGATCTCATTTAAGTCTGAGAGAGAAACTAAAATTGATTTGGTTCCATATTTGTTGTTGTTGTTCTTCACTTTATTTTTGAATTTTGAACCGAGTGAGAGAATACAAACTAAGTGAATCAGAACGTGAATCCAAATGAGAACATAGTGAATTTAAAGATATGAGTTTTGATGAGAAGGGAGAGTTTTTTACTTTATTGTTTTTTTTTGTCCTGAGAAAAGGAGATGAACATGTTGGTGAGAGAAAGGGGAAGAGGAACGTTTTTTTTCACTAAGAAAAGAGGAATCGTTATACTCAATGGTCTGTATACTCAAATTACCTCTTATTTTGAAATTGGAAGGGTATTGATGATGAAAGTCAAACTGATTTTATTCTCATTTACTTTTATTATTATTTTTATTATTTACCATTACTAGAGGGAAGATTATTGTTATGAGATGTGTTGTCATGTTTTTAATAGCCTTGTTATTTAGTAGTTAATTTGTTTCATATACATTCCACATTTTTTTGAATTAAAAAAAAAAGGAGAAAAACACATGTGGGATTTCCTTCCCATTCCCTTTATTATTTTATTTCTTAATTTTTTAATTAATATTAACATTTATTAGGTTTTTGTATTTATTTAAATTTAAAGTAAGCAATGTTGAGAATTTATCAAGTGTGAGTAGTGTGGGTAATAGTCTTATATCGATTAAAAATATGAAAACTAGAGCATTTATAAGTGAGAGAATTTACTCAACTATTACCTTAAGGTTATAAGTGAATATGTGATGTGTCTCTCACAAAGATGTTGCTCTAAAAGAGTAAGTCACACAATGTCCAATACTCCATAGTGAAAAACTCCCCAAACAAATAGTATCAGAGTTTGGTTCGAGAAAAAAGATCGTCTTATTTGTATCGAAAGTCAACGGTGTCAGTGTGATGAATAAGAAATGTTCTGTGCGATACAAGAATTTGTGGAAGTAAGAAGAACTTTCACTTGAGGGGAAACATTGTGGACTCATACTTAAGGGGGAGTGTTTAGAATGTATCAAGTGTGACTAGTGTGGGTAAAGTCCTACATTGGTGGGAAATGTGAAGACTTGAGGGAGAGTGTTTTAACTGAATATGTGGTGTGTCTCTCACAAAGATGTTACACCTCCCACTTAGATCAATTAATTTTTTTTTATGGTTGTTACTAGTTTTAGGCCTAATTATACACCTTGTGGTCTTATATTGCTTGCAAACTTTCTTTTTATTTTTTTTAATCTTGATTAATTATTGATTTATTAAACTAAACTCTTATTAAATAATAAAAATCAAATAATCAAGAGTTCTATCATTATTATTTTCAAGTAAATCAAAACTCTACTTTATTTTCAAGATAAAATAAAACTTTTTTTCAATTAAATCAAAACTCTACTTTATTTTCAAGATAAAATAAAACTTATTTCAAAATAAAATCAAAACAGTTCCAAATAATGCAACTAAAACACTCGATCAAACATCTAGTTTTTTTTTTCTGCTTATCCGAAGCGGTTAAAATATTCAAACTCTTTTTCTAAACAAACACGAAAGAAGAGGATTGTTGGAATCTACCTTTTCAGCAGAACCCTCAAATGATTGGTCCCGAGGCACATGTCTTGGGATAGCCATTGATTCCTTCTTTCGCTCCTAAAAAACTTAATAAACTTGGACTAAAAAGGACTGTTGGGATCTAGCATTCTGACGTAACCTTTGAAGAATTGATTCCAAGGTACGCCTTTTATTCTTATCAAGCGTTCGTTGTCCATTAAACGATTTTCTTAAATACATTGAATGAAAAAGACTGTTGGAATCTAGCATTCCACTGGAACCTTGAATGTTTGATCCCGATGCTTATGTCTCGTTCTCATCGAGCATTCGTCATTCACATATAAAACACACAACCAGTCAAATTTTTTTGTCGCCGTTGTGTGATCCTTAAAAACCTTTTCATAAACGAAAAAAAGACCGTCTTATTTGTATCGAAAGTCAACGGTGTAAGTGTGATGAATAAGAAATGTTCTGTGCGGTACAAAAATTTGTGGAAGTAAAAAGAACTTTCACTTGAGGGGGAACATTGTGGACTCATACTTAAGGGGGAGTGTTTAGAATGTATCAAGTTTGACTAATGTGGGTAAAGTCCTACATTGGTTGGAAATGTGAAGACTTGAGGGGGAATGTTTTAGGTGAATATGTGATGTATCTCTCACAAAAATGTTACACCTCCCACTTAGATCAATTAATTTTTTTTATTGTTGTTACTAGTTTTAGGCCTAATTATACTCCTTGTGGTCTTATTGTTTGCAAACTTTCTTTTTACTTTTTTTTAATCTTGATTAATTATTGATTTATTAAACTAAACTCTTATTAAATAATAAAAAGTAAATAATCAAGAGTTCTATCATTATTATTTTCAAGTAAATCAAAACTCTACTTTATTTTAAAGATAAAATAATTTTTTTTTTCAATTAAATCAAAACTCTACTTTATTTTCAAGATAAAATAAAACTTATTTTCACAATAAAATCAAAACAGTTCCAAAATAATGCAACTAAAACACTCGATCAGCATCTAGTTTTTTTTCTGCTTATCCGAAGCGGTTAAAACACTCAAACTCTTTTTCTAAACAAACACGAAAGAAGAGGATTGTTGGAATCTCCCATTTCAGCAGTACCCTCAAATGATTGGTCCCGAGAGACATGTCTTGGGATAGCCATTGATTCCTTCTTTCGCTCCTAATAAACTTGGACTAAAAAGGATTGTTGGGATCTAGCCTTCTGACGTAACCTTTGAAGACTTGATTCCAAGGTACGCGTTTTATTCTTATCAAGCGTTCGTTGTCCATTAAACGATTTTCTTAAATACATTGAATGAAAAAGACTGTTGGAATCTAGCATTCCAGTGGAACCTTGAATGTTTGATCCCGATGCTTATGTCTCGTTCTCATCGTGCATTCGTCATTCACTTATAAAACACTCAACCAGTCAAACTTTTTTTCTTGCCGTTGTCCGATCCTTAAAAACCTTTTCATAAATGAAAAAAAGACCGTCTTATTTGTATCGAAAGTCAACGGTGTCAGTGTGATGAATAAGAAATGTTCTGTGCGATACAAGAATTTGTGGAAGTAAGAAGAACTTTCACTTGAGGGGAAACATTGCGGACTCATATTTAAGGGGGAGTGTTTAGAATGTATCAAGTGTGACTAATGTGGGTAAAGTCCTACATTGGTTGGAAATGTGAAGACTTGAGGGGGAGTGTTTTAGGTGAATATGTGGTGTGTCACTCACAAAGATGTTACACCTCCCACTTAGATCCATTAATTTTATTTTTATTGTTGTTACTAGCTTTAGGCCTAATTATACACCTTGTGGTCTTATTGTTTGCAAACTTTCTTTTTACTTTTTTTTAATCTTGATTAATTATGTATTTATTAAACTAAACTCTTATTAAATAATAAAAATCAAATAATCAAGAGTTCTATCATTATTATTTTCAAGTAAATCAAAACTCTACTTTATTTTCAAGATAAAATAAAATAACATTTCAATTAAATAAACACTCTACTTTATTTTCAAGATAAAATAAAACTTATTTCACAATAAAATCAAAACAGTTCCAAATAATGCAACTAAAACACTCCATCAACATCTAGTTTTGTTTTCTGCTTATCCGAAGCGGTTAAAATATTCAAACTCTTTTTCTAAACAAACACGAAAGAAAAGGATTGTTGGAATCTACCATTTCAGCAGAACCCTCAAATGATTGGTCCCGAGACACATGTCTTGGGATAGCCATTGATTCCTTTTTTCGCTCCTAATAAACTTGGACTAAAAAGGATTGTTGGGATCTAGCCTTCTGACGTAACCTTTGAAGAATTGATTCCAAGGTACGCGTTTTATTCTTATCAAGCGTTCGTTTTCCATTAAACGATTTTCTTAAATACATTGAATGAAAAAGACTGTTGGAATCTAGCATTCCAGTGGAACCTTGAATGTTTGATCCCGATGCTTATGTCTCGTTCTCGTCGAGCATTCGTCATTCACTTATAAAACACTCAACCAGTCAAACTTTTTTTCTCTCCGTTGTGCGATCCTTAAAAACATTTTCATAAACGAAAAAAAGACCGTCTTATTTGTATCGAAAGTCAACGGTGTCAGTGTGATGAATAAGAAATTTTCTGTGCGGTACAAGAATTTGTGGAAATAAAAAGAACTTTCACTTGAGGGGGAACATTGTGGACTCATACTTAAGGGGGAGTGTTTAGAATGTATCAAGTGTGACTAGTGTGGGTAAAGTCCTACATTGGTTGGAAATGTGAAGACTTGAGGGGGAGTGTTTTAGGTGAATATGTGGTGTGTCTCTCACAAAGATGTTACACCTCCCACTTAGATCCATTAATTTTTTTTTATTGTTGTTACTAGTTTTAGGCCTAAATATACACCTTGTGGTCTTATTGTTTGCAAACCTTCTTTTTACTTTTTTTTAATCTTGATTAATTATTGATTTATTAAACTAAACTCTTATTAGATAATAAAAATCATATAATCAAGAGTTCTATCATTATTATTTTCAAGTAAATCAAAACTCTACTTTATTTTACAGATAAAATAAAACTTTTTTTCAATTAAATAAAAACTCTACTTTATTTTCAAGATAATATAAAACTTATTTCACAATAAAATCAAAACAGTTCCAAATAATGCAACTAAAACACTGAATAAACATCTAGTTTTTTTTTCTGCTTATCCGAAGCGGTTAAAATATTCAAACTCTTTTTCTATACAAACAAGAAAGAAGAGGATTGTTGGAATCTACCATTTCAACAGAACCCTCAAATGATTGGTCCCGAGGCACATGTCTTGGGATAGCCATTGATTCCTTCTTTCGCTCCTAAAAAACTTAATAAACTTGGACTAAAAAGGACTGTTGGGATCTAGCCTTCTGGCGTAACCTTTGAAGAATTGATTCCAAGGTACGCGTTTTATTCTTATCAAGCGTTCGTTGTCCATTAAACGATTTTCTTAAATACATTGAATGAAAAAGACTGTTGGAATCTAGCATTCCAATGGAACCTTGAATGTTTGATCCCGATGCTTATGTCTCGTTCTCATCGAGCATTCGTCATTCACTTATAAAACACTCAACCAATCAAACTTTTCTTCTCGCCGTTGTGCGATCCTTAAAAACCTTTTCATAAACGAAAAAAATACCGTCTTATTTGTATCGAAAGTCAACGGTGTCAGTGTGATGAATAAGAAATGTTCTGTGCGGTACAAGAATTTGTGGAAGTAAGAAGAACTTTCACCTGAGGGGGAACATTGTGGACTCATACTTAAAGGGGAGTGTTTAGAATGTATCAAGTGTGACTAGTGTGGGTAAAGTCCTACATTGGTTGGAAATGTGAAGACTTGAGGAGGAGTGTTTTAGGTGAATATGTGGTGTGTCTTTCACAAAGATGTTACACCTCCCACTTAGATCCATTAATTTTTTTTTATTGTTGTTACTAGTTTTAGGCCTAATTATACACCTTGTGGTCTTATTGCTTGCAAACTTTCTTTTTACTTTTTTTTTAATCTTGATTAATTATTGATTTATTAAACTAAACTCTTATTAAATAATAAAAATGAAATAATCAAGAGTTCTATCATTATTATTTTCAAGTAAATCAAAAATCTACTTTATTTTCAAGATAAAATAAAACTTTTTTTAAATTAAATCAAAACTCTACTTTATTTTCAAAATAAAATAAAACTTATTTCACAATAAAATCAAAACGGTTCCAAATAATGCAACTAAAACACTCGATCAACATCTAGTTTTTTTTTCTGCTTATCCGAAGCGGTTAAAATATTCAAACTCTTTTTCTAAACAAACACGAAAGAAGAGGATTGTTGGAATCTACCATTTCAGCAGAACCCTAAAATGATTTGTCCTGAGGCACATGTTTTGGGATAGCCATTGATTCCTTCTTTCGCTCCTAAAAAACTTAATAAACTTGGACTAAAAAGGACTGATGAGATCTAGCATTCTAACGTAACCTTTGAAGAATTGATTCCAAGGTACGCGTTTTATTCTTATCAAGCATTCGTTGTCCATTAAACGATTTTCTTAAATACATTGAATGAAAAAGATTATTGGAATCTAGCATTCCAGTGCAACCTTGAATGTTTGATCCCGATGCTTATTTCTCGTTCTCATCGAGCTTTCGTCATTCACTTATAAAACACTCAACCAATCAAACTTTTCTTCTCGCCGTTGTGCGATCCTTAAAAACCTTTTCATAAACGAAAAATAGACCGTCTGATTTGTATCGAAAGTCAACGTTGTCAGTGTGATGAATAAGAAATGTTCTGTGCGGTACAAGAATTTGTGGAAGTAAGAAGAACTTTCACGTGAGGGGGAACATTGTGGACTCATACTTAAAGGGGAGTGTTTAGAATGTATCAAGTGTGACTAGTGTGGGCAAAGTCCTACATTGGTTCGAAATGTGAAGACTTGAGGAGGAGTGTTTTAGGTGAATATGTGGTGTGTCTTTCACAAAGATGTTACACCTCCCACTTAGATCCATTAATTTTTTTTTATTGTTGTTACTAGTTTTAGGCCTAATGATACACCTTGTGGTCTTATTGCTTGCAAACTTTCTTTTTACTTTTTTTTAATCTTGATTAATTATTGATTTATTAAACTAAACTCTTATTAAATAATAAAAATGAAATAATCAAGAGTTCTATCATTATTATTTTCAAGTAAATCAAAACTCTACTTTATTTTCAAGATAAAATAAAACTTTTTTTAAATTAAATCAAAACTCTACTTTATTTTCAAAATAAAATAAAACTTATTTCACAATAAAATCAAAACGGTTCCAAATAATGCAACTAAAACACTCGATCAACATCTAGTTTTTTTTTCTACTTATCCGAAGCGGTTAAAATATTCAAACTCTTTTTCTAAACAAACACGAAAGAAGAGGATTGTTGGAATCTACCATTTCAGCAGAACCCTCAAATGATTGTCCCGAGACACATGTCTTGGGATAGCCATTGATTCCTTCTTTCGCTCCTAAAAAACTTAATAAACTTGGACTAAAAAGGATTGTTGGGATCTAGCCTTTTGACGTAACCTTTGAAGAATTGATTCCAAGGTACGCGTTTTATTCTTATCAAGCGTTCGTTTTCCATTAAACGATTTTCTTAAATACATTGAATGAAAAAGATTATTGGAATCTAGCATTCCAGTGCAACCTTGAATGTTTGATCCCGATGCTTATGTCTCGTTCTCATCGAGCATTCGTCATTCACTTATAAAACACTCAACCAATCAAACTTTTCTTCTCGCCGTTGTGCGATCCTTAAAAACCTTTTCATAAACGAAAAAAAGACCGTCTGATTTGTATCGAAAGTCAACGTTGTCAGTGTGATGAATAAGAAATGTTCTGTGCGGTACAAGAATTTGTGGAAGTAAGAAGAACTTTCACCTGTGGGGGAACATTGTGGACTCATACTTAAAGGGGAGTGTTTAGAATGTATCCAGTGTGACTAGTGTGGGTAAAGTCCTACATTGGTTGGAAATGTGAAGACTTGAGGAGGAGTGTTTTAGGTGAATATGTGGTGTGTCTTTCACAAAGATGTTACACCTCCCACTTAGATCCATTAATTTTTTTTTATTGTTGTTACTAGTTTTAGGCCTAATTATACAACTTGTGGTCTTATTGCTTGCAAACTTTCTTTTTACTTTTTTTTAATCTTGATTAATTATTGATTTATTAAACTAAACTCTTATTAAATAATAAAAATGAAATAATCAAGAGTTCTATCATTATTATTTTCAAGTAAATCAAAACTCTACTTTATTTTCAAGATAAAATAATTTTTTTTTTAAATTAAATCAAAACTCTACTTTATTTTCAAAATAAAATAAAACTTATTTCACAATAAAATCAAAACGGTTCCAAATAATGCAACTAAAACACTCGATCAACATCTAGTTTTTTTTTCTGCTTATCCGAAGCGGTTAAAATATTCAAACTCTTTTTCTAAACAAACACGAAAGAAGAGGATTGTTGGAATCTACCATTTCAGCAGAACCCTCAAATGATTTGTCCTGAGGCACATGCCTTGGGATAGCCATTGATTCCTTCTTTCGCTCCTAAAAAACTTAATAAACTTGGACTAAAAAGGACTGATGGGATCTAGCATTCTAACGTAACCTTTGAAGAATTGATTCCAAGGTACGCGTTTTATTCTTATCAAGCATTCGTTGTCCATTAAACGATTTTCTTAAATACATTGAATGAAAAAGATTATTGGAATCTAGCATTCCAGTGCAACCTTGAATGTTTGATCCCGATGCTTATGTCTCGTTCTCATCGAGCATTCGTCATTCACTTATAAAACACTCAACCAATCAAACTTTTCTTCTCGCCGTTGTGCGATCCTTAAAAACCTTTTCATAAACGAAAAAAAGACCGTCTGATTTGTATCGAAAGTCAACGTTGTCAGTGTGATGAATAAGAAATGTTCTGTGCGGTACAAGAATTTGTGGAAGTAAGAAGAACTTTCACATGAGGGGGAACATTGTGGACTCATACTTAAGGGGGAGTGTTTAGAATATATCAAGTGTGACTAGTGTGGGTAAAGTCCTACATTGGTTGGAAATGTGAAGACTTGAGGGGGAGTGTTTCAGGTGAATATGTGGTGTGTCTCTCACAAAGATGTTACACCTCCCACTTAGATCCATTAATTTTTTTTATTGTTGTTACTAGTTTTAGGCCTAATTATACACCTTGTGGTTATTGCTTGCAAACTTTCTGTTTACTTTTTTTAATCTTGATTAATTATTGATTTATTAAACTAAACTCTTATTAAATAATAAAAATCAAATAATCAAGAGTTCTATCATTATTATTTTCAAGTAAATCAAAACTCTACTTTATTTTACAGATAAAATATAACTTTTTTTCAATTTAATCAAAACTGTACTTTATTTTCAAAATAAAATAAAACTTATTTCACAATAAAATCAAAACAGTTCCAAATAATGCAACTAAAACAATCGATCAACATCTAGTTTTTTTTTCTGCTTATCCGAAGCGGTTAAAATGTTCAAACTCTTTTTCTAAACAAACACAAAAGAAGAGGATTGTTGGAATCTACCATTTCAGCAGAACCCTCAAATGATTTGTCCCGAGGCACGTGTCTTGGGATAGCCATTGATTCCTTCTTTCGCTCCTAAAGAACTTAATAAACTTGGACTAAAAAGTATTGTAGGGATCTAGCCTTCTGGCGTAACCTTTGAAGAATTGATTCCAAGGTACGCGTTTTATTCTTGTCAAGCGTTCGTTGTCCATTAAACGATTTTCTTAAATACATTGAATGAAAAAGATTGTTGGAATCTAGCATTCCAGTGGAACCTTGAATGTTTGATCCTGATGCTTATGTCTCGTTCTCATCGAGCATTCGTCATTCACTTATAAAACACTCCACCAGTCAAACTTTTTTTCTCGCCGTTGTGCGATCCATAAAAACCTTTTCATATACGAAAAAAAGACCATCTTATTTGTATCGTAAGTCAACGTTGTCAGTGTGATGAATAGGAAATGTTTTGTGCGGTACAAGAATTTGTGGAAGTAAGAAGAACTTTAACTTGAGGGGAAAATTGTGGACTCGTATATAAGGGGGGAGTGTTTAGAATGTATCAAGTGTGACTAGTGTGGGTAAAGTCCTCCATTGGTTGGAAATGTGAAGACTTGAGGGGGAGTGTTTTAGGTGAATATGTGGTGTGTCTCTCACAAAGATGTTACACCTCCCACTTAGATCCATTAATTTTTTTTATTGTTGTTACTAGTTTTAGGCCTAATTATACACCTTGTGGTCTTATTGCTTGCAAACTTTCTTTTTACTTTTTTTTAATCTTGATTAATTATTGATTTATTAAACTAAACTCTTATTAATTAATAAAAATCAAATAATCAAGAGTTCTATCATTATTATTTTTAAGTAAATCAAAACTCTACTTTATTTTACAGATAAAATAAAACTTTTTTTCAATTAAATAAAAACTCTACTTTATTTTCAAGATAAAATAAATCTTATTTCACAAAAAAATCAAAACAGTTCCAAATAATGCAACTAAAACAATCGATCAACATCTAGTTTTTTTTTCTGCTTATCTGAAGCGTTTAAAATATTCAAACTCTTTTTCTAAACAAACACGAAAGAAGAGGATTGTTGGAATCTACCATTTCAGCAGAACCCTCAAATGATTTGTCCCGAGGCACATGTCTTGGGATAGCCATTGATTCCTTCTTTCGCTCCTATAAAACTTAATAAACTTGGACTAAAAAGGACTGATGGGATCTAGCATTCTAACGTAACCTTTGAAGAATTGATTCCAAGGTACCCGTTTTATTCTTATCAAGCGTTCGTTGTCCATTAAACGATTTTCTTAAATACATTGAATGAAAAAGATTGTTGGAATCTAGCATTCCAGTGGAACCTTGAATGTTTGATCCCGATGCTTATGTCTCGTTCTCATCGAGCATTCGTCATTCACTTATAAAACACTCAACCAATCAAACTTTTCTTCTCGCCGTTGTGCGATCCTTAAAAACCTTTTCATAAACGAAAAAAAGACCGTCTTATTTGTATCGAAAGTCAACGGTGTCAGTGTGATGAATAAGAAATGTTCTGTGCGGTACAAGAATTTGTGGAAGTAAGAAGAACTTTCACTTGAGTGGGAACATTGTGGACTCATACTTAAAGGGGAGTGTTTAGAATGTATCAAGTGTGACTAGTGTGGGTAAAGTCCTACATTGGTTGGAAATGTGAAGACTTGAGGAGGAGTGTTTCAGGTGAATATGTGGTGTGTCTCTCACAAAGATGTTACACCTCCCACTTAGATCCATTAATTTTTTTTATTGTTGTTACTAGTTTTAGGCCTAATTATACACCTTGTGGTCTTATTGCTTGCAAACTTTCTTTTTACTTTTTTTTAATCTTGATTAATTATTGATTTATTAAACTAAACTCTTATTAAATAATAAAAATGAAATAATCAAGAGTTCTATCATTATTATTTTCAAGTAAATCAAAACTCTACTTTATTTTCAAGATAAAATAAACTTTTTTAAATTAATCAAAACTCTACTTTATTTTCAAAATAAAATAAAACTTATTTCACAATAAAATCAAAACGGTTCCAAATAATGCAACTAAAACACTCGATCAACATCTAGTTTTTTTTTCTGCTTATCCGAAGCGGTTAAAATATTCAAACTCTTTTTCTAAACAAACACGAAAGAAGAGGATTGTTGGAATCTACCATTTCAGCAGAACCCTCAAATGATTTGTCCCGAGGCACATGTCTTGGGATAGCCATTGATTCCTTCTTTCGCTCCTAAAAACTTAATAAACTTGGACTAAAAAGGACTGATGGGATCTAGCATTCTAACGTAACCTTTGAAGAATTGATTCCAAGGTACGCGTTTTATTCTTATCAAGCATTCGTTGTCCATTAAACGATTTTCTTAAATACATTGAATGAAAAAGATTATTGGAATCTAGCATTCCAGTGCAACCTTGAATGTTTGATCCCGATGCTTATGTCTCGTTCTCATCGAGCATTCGTCATTCACTTATAAAACACTCAACCAATCAAACTTTTCTTCTCGCCGTTGTGCGATCCTTAAAAACCTTTTCATAAACGAAAAAAAGACCGTCTGATTTGTATCGAAAGTCAACGTTGTCAGTGTGATGAATAAGAAATGTTCTGTGCGGTACAAGAATTTGTGGAAGTAAGAAGAACTTTAACTTGAGGGGGAAATTGTGGACTCGTATATAAGGGGGAGTGTTTAGAATGTATCAAGTGTGACTAGTGTGGGTAAAGTCCTCCATTGGTTGGAAATGTGAAGACTTGAGGGGGAGTGTTTTAGGTGAATATGTGGTGTGTCTCTCACAAAGATGTTACACCTCCCACTTAGATCCATTAATTTTTTTTTATTGTTGTTACTAGTTTTAGGCCTAATTATACACCTTGTGGTCTTATTGCTTGCAAACTTTCTTTTTACTTTTTTTTAATCTTGATTAATTATTGATTTATTAAACTAAACTCTTATTAAATAATAAAAATGAAATAATCAAGAGTTCTATCATTATTATTTTCAAGTAAATCAAAACTCTACTTTATTTTCAAGATAAAATAAAACTTTTTTAAATTAAATCAAAACTCTACTTTATTTTCAAAATAAAATAAAACTTATTTCACAATAAAATCAAAACGGTTCCAAATAATGCAACTAAAACACTCGATCAACATCTAGTTTTTTTTTCTGCTTATCCGAAGCGGTTAAAATATTCAAACTCTTTTTCTAAACAAACACGAAAGAAGAGGATTGTTGGAATCTACCATTTCAGCAGAACCCTCAAATGATTTGTCCCGAGGCACATGTCTTGGGATAGCCATTGATTCCTTCTTTCGCTCCTAAAAAACTTAATAAACTTGGACTAAAAAGGACTGATGGGATCTAGCATTCTAACGTAACCTTTGAAGAATTGATTCCAAGGTACGCGTTTTATTCTTATCAAGCATTCGTTGTCCATTAAACGATTTTCTTAAATACATTGAATGAAAAAGATTATTGGAATCTAGCATTCCAGTGCAACCTTGAATGTTTGATCCCGATGCTTATGTCTCGTTCTCATCGAGCATTCGTCATTCACTTATAAAACACTCAACCAATCAAACTTTTCTTCTCGCCGTTGTGCGATCCTTAAAAACCTTTTCATAAACGAAAAAAAGACCGTCTGATTTGTATCGAAAGTCAACGTTGTCAGTGTGATGAATAAGAAATGTTCTGTGCGGTACAAGAATTTGTGGAAGTAAGAAGAACTTTCACTTGAGGGGGAACATTGTGGACTCATATATAAGGGGGGAGTGTTTAGAATGTATCAAGTGTGACTAGTGTGGGTAAAGTCCTACGTTGGTTGGAAATGTGAACACTTGAGGGGGAGTGTTTTAGGTGAATATGTGGTGTGTCTCTCACAAAGATGTTACACCTCCCACTTAGATCCATTAATTTTTTTTTATTGTTGTTACTAGTTTTAGGCCTAATTATACACCTTGTGGTCTTATTGCTTGCAAACTTTCTTTTTACTTTTTTTTAATCTTGATTAATTATTGATTTATTAAACTAAACTCTTATTAAATAATAAAAATGAAATAATCAAGAGTTCTATCATTATTATTTTCAAGTAAATCAAAACTCTACTTTATTTTCAAGATAAAATAAAACTTTTTTAAATTAAATCAAAACTCTACTTTATTTTCAAAATAAAATAAAACTTATTTCACAATAAAATCAAAACGGTTCCAAATAATGCAACTAAAACACTCGATCAACATCTAGTTTTTTTTTCTGCTTATCCGAAGCGGTTAAAATATTCAAACTCTTTTTCTAAACAAACACGAAAGAAGAGGATTGTTGGAATCTACCATTTCAGCAGAACCCTCAAATGATTTGTCCCGAGGCACATGTCTTGGGATAGCCATTGATTCCTTCTTTCGCTCCTAAAAAACTTAATAAACTTGGACTAAAAAGGACTGATGGGATCTAGCATTCTAACGTAACCTTTGAAGAATTGATTCCAAGGTACGCGTTTTATTCTTATCAAGCATTCGTTGTCCATTAAACGATTTTCTTAAATACATTGAATGAAAAAGATTATTGGAATCTAGCATTCCAGTGCAACCTTGAATGTTTGATCCCGATGCTTATGTCTCGTTCTCATCGAGCATTCGTCATTCACTTATAAAACACTCAACCAATCAAACTTTTCTTCTCGCCGTTGTGCGATCCTTAAAAACCTTTTCATAAACGAAAAAAAGACCATCTTATTTGTATCGAAAGTCAACGTTGTCAGTGTGATGAATAAGAAATGTTCTGTGCGGTACAAGAATTTGTGGAAGTAAGAAGAACTTTAACTTGAGGGGGAAATTGTGGACTCGTATATAAGGGGGAGTGTTTAGAATGTATCAAGTGTGACTAGTGTGGGTAAAGTCCTCCATTGGTTGGAAATGTGAAGACTTGAGGGGGAGTGTTTTAGGTGAATATGTGGTGTGTCTCTCACAAAGATGTTACACCTCCCACTTAGATCCATTAATTTTTTTTTATTGTTGTTACTAGTTTTAGGCCTAATTATACACCTTGTGGTCTTATTGCTTGCAAACTTTCTTTTTACTTTTTTTTAATCTTGATTAATTATTGATTTATTAAACTAAACTCTTATTAAATAATAAAAATGAAATAATCAAGAGTTCTATCATTATTATTTTCAAGTAAATCAAAACTCTACTTTATTTTCAAGATAAAATAAAACTTTTTTAAATTAAATCAAAACTCTACTTTATTTTCAAAATAAAATAAAACTTATTTCACAATAAAATCAAAACGGTTCCAAATAATGCAACTAAAACACTCGATCAACATCTAGTTTTTTTTTCTGCTTATCCGAAGCGGTTAAAATATTCAAACTCTTTTTCTAAACAAACACGAAAGAAGAGGATTGTTGGAATCTACCATTTCAGCAGAACCCTCAAATGATTTGTCCCGAGGCACATGTCTTGGGATAGCCATTGATTCCTTCTTTCGCTCCTAAAAAACTTAATAAACTTGGACTAAAAAGGACTGATGGGATCTAGCATTCTAACGTAACCTTTGAAGAATTGATTCCAAGGTACGCGTTTTATTCTTATCAAGCATTCGTTGTCCATTAAACGATTTTCTTAAATACATTGAATGAAAAAGATTATTGGAATCTAGCATTCCAGTGCAACCTTGAATGTTTGATCCCGATGCTTATGTCTCGTTCTCATCGAGCATTCGTCATTCACTTATAAAACACTCAACCAATCAAACTTTTCTTCTCGCCGTTGTGCGATCCTTAAAAACCTTTTCATAAACGAAAAAAAGACCGTCTGATTTGTATCGAAAGTCAACGTTGTCAGTGTGATGAATAAGAAATGTTCTGTGCGGTACAAGAATTTGTGGAAGTAAGAAGAACTTTCACTTGAGGGGGAACATTGTGGACTCATACTTAAAGGGGAGTGTTTAGAATGTATCAAGTGTGACTAGTGTGGGTAAAGTCCTACATTGGTTGGAAATGTGAAGACTTGAGGAGGAGTGTTTTAGGTGAATATGTGGTGTGTCTTTCACAAAGATGTTACACCTCCCACTTAGATCCATTAATTTTTTTTATTGTTGTTACTAGTTTTAGGCCTAATTATACACCTTGTGGTCTTATTGCTTGCAAACTTTCTTTTTACTTTTTTTTAATCTTGATTAATTATTGATTTATTAAAATAAACTCTTATTAAATAATAAAAATGAAATAATCAAGAGTTCTATCATTATTATTTTCAAGTAAATCAAAACTCTACTTTATTTTCAAGATAAAATAAAACTTTTTTAAATTAAATCAAAACTCTACTTTATTTTCAAAATAAAATAAAACTTATTTCACAATAAAATCAAAACGGTTCCAAATAATGCAACTAAAACACTCGATCAACATCTAGTTTTTTTTTCTGCTTATCCGAAGCGGTTAAAATATTCAAACTCTTTTTCTAAACAAACACGAAAGAAGAGGATTGTTGGAATCTACCATTTCAGCAGAACCCTCAAATGATTTGTCCCGAGGCACATGTCTTGGGATAGCCATTGATTCCTTCTTTCGCTCCTAAAAAACTTAATAAACTTGGACTAAAAAGGACTGATGGGATCTAGCATTCTAACGTAACCTTTGAAGAATTGATTCCAAGGTACGCGTTTTATTCTTATCAAGCATTCGTTGTCCATTAAACGATTTTCTTAAATACATTGAATGAAAAAGATTATTGGAATCTAGCATTCCAGTGCAACCTTGAATGTTTGATCCCGATGCTTATGTCTCGTTCTCATCGAGCATTCGTCATTCACTTATAAAACACTCAACCAATCAAACTTTTCTTCTCGCCGTTGTGCGATCCTTAAAAACCTTTTCATAAACGAAAAAAAGACCGTCTGATTTGTATCGAAAGTCAACGTTGTCAGTGTGATGAATAAGAAATGTTCTGTGCGGTACAAGAATTTGTGGAAGTAAGAAGAACTTTAACTTGAGGGGGAAATTGTGGACTCGTATATAAGGGGGGAGTGTTTAGAATGTATCAAGTGTGACTAGTGTGGGTAAAGTCCTCCATTGGTTGGAAATGTGAAGACTTGAGGGGAGTGTTTTAGGTGAATATGTGGTGTGTCTCTCACAAAGATGTTACACCTCCCACTTAGATCCATTAATTTTTTTTTATTGTTGTTACTAGTTTTAGGCCTAATTATACACCTTGTGGTCTTATTGCTTGCAAACTTTCTTTTTACTTTTTTTAATCTTGATTAATTATTGATTTATTAAACTAAACTCTTATTAAATAATAAAAATGAAATAATCAAGAGTTCTATCATTATTATTTTCAAGTAAATCAAAACTCTACTTTATTTTCAAGATAAAATAAAACTTTTTTAAATTAAATCAAAACTCTACTTTATTTTCAAAATAAAATAAAACTTATTTCACAATAAAATCAAAACGGTTCCAAATAATGCAACTAAAACACTCGATCAACATCTAGTTTTTTTTTCTGCTTATCCGAAGCGGTTAAAATATTCAAACTCTTTTTCTAAACAAACACGAAAGAAGAGGATTGTTGGAATCTACCATTTCAGCAGAACCCTCAAATGATTTGTCCCGAGGCACATGTCTTGGGATAGCCATTGATTCCTTCTTTCGCTCCTAAAAAACTTAATAAACTTGGACTAAAAAGGACTGATGGGATCTAGCATTCTAACGTAACCTTTGAAGAATTGATTCCAAGGTACGCGTTTTATTCTTATCAAGCATTCGTTGTCCATTAAACGATTTTCTTAAATACATTGAATGAAAAAGATTATTGGAATCTAGCATTCCAGTGCAACCTTGAATGTTTGATCCCGATGCTTATGTCTCGTTCTCATCGAGCATTCGTCATTCACTTATAAAACACTCAACCAATCAAACTTTTCTTCTCGCCGTTGTGCGATCCTTAAAAACCTTTTCATAAACGAAAAAAAGACCGTCTGATTTGTATCGAAAGTCAACGTTGTCAGTGTGATGAATAAGAAATGTTCTGTGCGGTACAAGAATTTGTGGAAGTAAGAAGAACTTTCACTTGAGGGGGAACATTGTGGACTCATACTTAAAGGGGAGTGTTTAGAATGTATCAAGTGTGACTAGTGTGGGTAAAGTCCTACATTGGTTCGAAATGTGAAGACTTGAGGAGGAGTGTTTTAGGTGAATATGTGGTGTGTCTTTCACAAAGATGTTACACCTCCCACTTAGATCCATTAATTTTTTTTATTGTTGTTACTAGTTTTAGGCCTAATTATACACCTTGTGGTCTTATTGCTTGCAAACTTTCTTTTTACTTTTTTTTAATCTTGATTAATTATTGATTTATTAAACTAAACTCTTATTAAATAATAAAAATGAAATAATCAAGAGTTCTATCATTATTATTTTCAAGTAAATCAAAACTCTACTTTATTTTCAAGATAAAATAAAACTTTTTTAAATTAAATCAAAACTCTACTTTATTTTCAAAATAAAATAAAACTTATTTCACAATAAAATCAAAACGGTTCCAAATAATGCAACTAAAACACTCGATCAACATCTAGTTTTTTTTTCTGCTTATCCGAAGCGGTTAAAATATTCAAACTCTTTTTCTAAACAAACACGAAAGAAGAGGATTGTTGGAATCTACCATTTCAGCAGAACCCTCAAATGATTTGTCCCGAGGCACATGTCTTGGGATAGCCATTGATTCCTTCTTTCGCTCCTAAAAAACTTAATAAACTTGGACTAAAAAGGACTGATGGGATCTAGCATTCTAACGTAACCTTTGAAGAATTGATTCCAAGGTACGCGTTTTATTCTTATCAAGCATTCGTTGTCCATTAAACGATTTTCTTAAATACATTGAATGAAAAAGATTATTGGAATCTAGCATTCCAGTGCAACCTTGAATGTTTGATCCCGATGCTTATGTCTCGTTCTCATCGAGCATTCGTCATTCACTTATAAAACACTCAACCAATCAAACTTTTCTTCTCGCCGTTGTGCGATCCTTAAAAACCTTTTCATAAACGAAAAAAAGACCATCTTATTTGTATCGAAAGTCAACGTTGTCAGTGTGATGAATAAGAAATGTTCTGTGCGGTACAAGAATTTGTGGAAGTAAGAAGAACTTTAACTTGAGGGGGAAATTGTGGACTCGTATATAAGGGGGAGTGTTTAGAATGTATCAAGTGTGACTAGTGTGGGTAAAGTCCTCCATTGGTTGGAAATGTGAAGACTTGAGGGGGAGTGTTTTAGGTGAATATGTGGTGTGTCTCTCACAAAGATGTTACACCTCCCACTTAGATCCATTATTTTTTTTTATTGTTGTTACTAGTTTTAGGCCTAATTATACACCTTGTGGTCTTATTGCTTGCAAACTTTCTTTTTACTTTTTTTAATCTTGATTAATTATTGATTTATTAAACTAAACTCTTATTAAATAATAAAAATGAAATAATCAAGAGTTCTATCATTATTATTTTCAAGTAAATCAAAACTCTACTTTATTTTCAAGATAAAATAAAACTTTTTTAAATTAAATCAAAACTCTACTTTATTTTCAAAATAAAATAAAACTTATTTCACAATAAAATCAAAACGGTTCCAAATAATGCAACTAAAACACTCGATCAACATCTAGTTTTTTTTTCTGCTTATCCGAAGCGGTTAAAATATTCAAACTCTTTTTCTAAACAAACACGAAAGAAGAGGATTGTTGGAATCTACCATTTCAGCAGAACCCTCAAATGATTTGTCCCGAGGCACATGTCTTGGGATAGCCATTGATTCCTTCTTTCGCTCCTAAAAAACTTAATAAACTTGGACTAAAAAGGACTGATGGGATCTAGCATTCTAACGTAACCTTTGAAGAATTGATTCCAAGGTACGCGTTTTATTCTTATCAAGCATTCGTTGTCCATTAAACGATTTTCTTAAATACATTGAATGAAAAAGATTATTGGAATCTAGCATTCCAGTGCAACCTTGAATGTTTGATCCCGATGCTTATGTCTCGTTCTCATCGAGCATTCGTCATTCACTTATAAAACACTCAACCAATCAAACTTTTCTTCTCGCCGTTGTGCGATCCTTAAAAACCTTTTCATAAACGAAAAAAAGACCGTCTGATTTGTATCGAAAGTCAACGTTGTCAGTGTGATGAATAAGAAATGTTCTGTGCGGTACAAGAATTTGTGGAAGTAAGAAGAACTTTCACTTGAGGGGGAACATTGTGGACTCATACTTAAAGGGGAGTGTTTAGAATGTATCAAGTGTGACTAGTGTGGGTAAAGTCCTACATTGGTTCGAAATGTGAAGACTTGAGGAGGAGTGTTTTAGGTGAATATGTGGTGTGTCTTTCACAAAGATGTTACACCTCCCACTTAGATCCATTAATTTTTTTTTATTGTTGTTACTAGTTTTAGGCCTAATTATACACCTTGTGGTCTTATTGCTTGCAAACTTTCTTTTTACTTTTTTTTAATCTTGATTAATTATTGATTTATTAAACTAAACTCTTATTAAATAATAAAAATGAAATAATCAAGAGTTCTATCATTATTATTTTCAAGTAAATCAAAACTCTACTTTATTTTCAAGATAAAATAAAACTTTTTTAAATTAAATCAAAACTCTACTTTATTTTCAAAATAAAATAAAACTTATTTCACAATAAAATCAAAACGGTTCCAAATAATGCAACTAAAACACTCGATCAACATCTAGTTTTTTTTTCTGCTTATCCGAAGCGGTTAAAATATTCAAACTCTTTTTCTAAACAAACACGAAAGAAGAGGATTGTTGGAATCTACCATTTCAGCAGAACCCTCAAATGATTTGTCCCGAGGCACATGTCTTGGGATAGCCATTGATTCCTTCTTTCGCTCCTAAAAAACTTAATAAACTTGGACTAAAAAGGACTGATGGGATCTAGCATTCTAACGTAACCTTTGAAGAATTGATTCCAAGGTACGCGTTTTATTCTTATCAAGCATTCGTTGTCCATTAAACGATTTTCTTAAATACATTGAATGAAAAAGATTATTGGAATCTAGCATTCCAGTGCAACCTTGAATGTTTGATCCCGATGCTTATGTCTCGTTCTCATCGAGCATTCGTCATTCACTTATAAAACACTCAACCAATCAAACTTTTCTTCTCGCCGTTGTGCGATCCTTAAAAACCTTTTCATAAACGAAAAAAAGACCGTCTGATTTGTATCGAAAGTCAACGTTGTCAGTGTGATGAATAAGAAATGTTCTGTGCGGTACAAGAATTTGTGGAAGTAAGAAGAACTTTAACTTGAGGGGGAAATTGTGGACTCGTATATAAGGGGGGAGTGTTTAGAATGTATCAAGTGTGACTAGTGTGGGTAAAGTCCTCCATTGGTTGGAAATGTGAAGACTTGAGGGGGAGTGTTTTAGGTGAATATGTGGTGTGTCTCTCACAAAGATGTTACACCTCCCACTTAGATCCATTATTTTTTTTTATTGTTGTTACTAGTTTTAGGCCTAATTATACACCTTGTGGTCTTATTGCTTGCAAACTTTCTTTTTACTTTTTTTTAATCTTGATTAATTATTGATTTATTAAACTAAACTCTTATTAAATAATAAAAATGAAATAATCAAGAGTTCTATCATTATTATTTTCAAGTAAATCAAAACTCTACTTTATTTTCAAGATAAAATAAAACTTTTTTAAATTAAATCAAAACTCTACTTTATTTTCAAAATAAAATAAAACTTATTTCACAATAAAATCAAAACGGTTCCAAATAATGCAACTAAAACACTCGATCAACATCTAGTTTTTTTTTCTGCTTATCCGAAGCGGTTAAAATATTCAAACTCTTTTTCTAAACAAACACGAAAGAAGAGGATTGTTGGAATCTACCATTTCAGCAGAACCCTCAAATGATTTGTCCCGAGGCACATGTCTTGGGATAGCCATTGATTCCTTCTTTCGCTCCTAAAAAACTTAATAAACTTGGACTAAAAAGGACTGATGGGATCTAGCATTCTAACGTAACCTTTGAAGAATTGATTCCAAGGTACGCGTTTTATTCTTATCAAGCATTCGTTGTCCATTAAACGATTTTCTTAAATACATTGAATGAAAAAGATTATTGGAATCTAGCATTCCAGTGCAACCTTGAATGTTTGATCCCGATGCTTATGTCTCGTTCTCATCGAGCATTCGTCATTCACTTATAAAACACTCAACCAATCAAACTTTTCTTCTCGCCGTTGTGCGATCCTTAAAAACCTTTTCATAAACGAAAAAAAGACCGTCTGATTTGTATCGAAAGTCAACGTTGTCAGTGTGATGAATAAGAAATGTTCTGTGCGGTACAAGAATTTGTGGAAGTAAGAAGAACTTTCACTTGAGGGGGAACATTGTGGACTCATACTTAAAGGGGAGTGTTTAGAATGTATCAAGTGTGACTAGTGTGGGTAAAGTCCTACATTGGTTCGAAATGTGAAGACTTGAGGAGGAGTGTTTTAGGTGAATATGTGGTGTGTCTTCACAAAGATGTTACACCTCCCACTTAGATCCATTAATTTTTTTTTATTGTTGTTACTAGTTTTAGGCCTAATTATACACCTTGTGGTCTTATTGCTTGCAAACTTTCTTTTTACTTTTTTTAATCTTGATTAATTATTGATTTATTAAAATAAACTCTTATTAAATAATAAAAATGAAATAATCAAGAGTTCTATCATTATTATTTTCAAGTAAATCAAAACTCTACTTTATTTTCAAGATAAAATAAAACTTTTTTAAATTAAATCAAAACTCTACTTTATTTTCAAAATAAAATAAAACTTATTTCACAATAAAATCAAAACGGTTCCAAATAATGCAACTAAAACACTCGATCAACATCTAGTTTTTTTTTCTGCTTATCCGAAGCGGTTAAAATATTCAAACTCTTTTTCTAAACAAACACGAAAGAAGAGGATTGTTGGAATCTACCATTTCAGCAGAACCCTCAAATGATTTGTCCCGAGGCACATGTCTTGGGATAGCCATTGATTCCTTCTTTCGCTCCTAAAAAACTTAATAAACTTGGACTAAAAAGGACTGATGGGATCTAGCATTCTAACGTAACCTTTGAAGAATTGATTCCAAGGTACGCGTTTTATTCTTATCAAGCATTCGTTGTCCATTAAACGATTTTCTTAAATACATTGAATGAAAAAGATTATTGGAATCTAGCATTCCAGTGCAACCTTGAATGTTTGATCCCGATGCTTATGTCTCGTTCTCATCGAGCATTCGTCATTCACTTATAAAACACTCAACCAATCAAACTTTTCTTCTCGCCGTTGTGCGATCCTTAAAAACCTTTTCATAAACGAAAAAAAGACCATCTTATTTGTATCGAAAGTCAACGTTGTCAGTGTGATGAATAAGAAATGTTCTGTGCGGTACAAGAATTTGTGGAAGTAAGAAGAACTTTAACTTGAGGGGGAAATTGTGGACTCGTATATAAGGGGGGAGTGTTTAGAATGTATCAAGTGTGACTAGTGTGGGTAAAGTCCTCCATTGGTTGGAAATGTGAAGACTTGAGGGGGAGTGTTTTAGGTGAATATGTGGTGTGTCTCTCACAAAGATGTTACACCTCCCACTTAGATCCATTAATTTTTTTTTATTGTTGTTACTAGTTTTAGGCCTAATTATACACCTTGTGGTCTTATTGCTTGCAAACTTTCTTTTTACTTTTTTTTAATCTTGATTAATTATTGATTTATTAAACTAAACTCTTATTAAATAATAAAAATGAAATAATCAAGAGTTCTATCATTATTATTTTCAAGTAAATCAAAACTCTACTTTATTTTCAAGATAAAATAAAACTTTTTTAAATTAAATCAAAACTCTACTTTATTTTCAAAATAAAATAAAACTTATTTCACAATAAAATCAAAACGGTTCCAAATAATGCAACTAAAACACTCGATCAACATCTAGTTTTTTTTCTGCTTATCCGAAGCGGTTAAAATATTCAAACTCTTTTTCTAAACAAACACGAAAGAAGAGGATTGTTGGAATCTACCATTTCAGCAGAACCCTCAAATGATTTGTCCCGAGGCACATGTCTTGGGATAGCCATTGATTCCTTCTTTCGCTCCTAAAAAACTTAATAAACTTGGACTAAAAAGGACTGATGGGATCTAGCATTCTAACGTAACCTTTGAAGAATTGATTCCAAGGTACGCGTTTTATTCTTATCAAGCATTCGTTGTCCATTAAACGATTTTCTTAAATACATTGAATGAAAAAGATTATTGGAATCTAGCATTCCAGTGCAACCTTGAATGTTTGATCCCGATGCTTATGTCTCGTTCTCATCGAGCATTCGTCATTCACTTATAAAACACTCAACCAATCAAACTTTTCTTCTCGCCGTTGTGCGATCCTTAAAAACCTTTTCATAAACGAAAAAAAGACCGTCTGATTTGTATCGAAAGTCAACGTTGTCAGTGTGATGAATAAGAAATGTTCTGTGCGGTACAAGAATTTGTGGAAGTAAGAAGAACTTTCACTTGAGGGGGAACATTGTGGACTCATACTTAAAGGGGAGTGTTTAGAATGTATCAAGTGTGACTAGTGTGGGTAAAGTCCTACATTGGTTCGAAATGTGAAGACTTGAGGAGGAGTGTTTTAGGTGAATATGTGGTGTGTCTCTCACAAAGATGTTACACCTCCCACTTAGATCCATTAATTTTTTTTTATTGTTGTTACTAGTTTTAGGCCTAATTATACACCTTGTGGTCTTATTGCTTGCAAACTTTCTTTTTACTTTTTTTTAATCTTGATTAATTATTGATTTATTAAAATAAACTCTTATTAAATAATAAAAATGAAATAATCAAGAGTTCTATCATTATTATTTTCAAGTAAATCAAAACTCTACTTTATTTTCAAGATAAAATAAAACTTTTTTAAATTAAATCAAAACTCTACTTTATTTTCAAAATAAAATAAAACTTATTTCACAATAAAATCAAAACGGTTCCAAATAATGCAACTAAAACACTCGATCAACATCTAGTTTTTTTTTCTGCTTATCCGAAGCGGTTAAAATATTCAAACTCTTTTTCTAAACAAACACGAAAGAAGAGGATTGTTGGAATCTACCATTTCAGCAGAACCCTCAAATGATTTGTCCCGAGGCACATGTCTTGGGATAGCCATTGATTCCTTCTTTCGCTCCTAAAAAACTTAATAAACTTGGACTAAAAAGGACTGATGGGATCTAGCATTCTAACGTAACCTTTGAAGAATTGATTCCAAGGTACGCGTTTTATTCTTATCAAGCATTCGTTGTCCATTAAACGATTTTCTTAAATACATTGAATGAAAAAGATTATTGGAATCTAGCATTCCAGTGCAACCTTGAATGTTTGATCCCGATGCTTATGTCTCGTTCTCATCGAGCATTCGTCATTCACTTATAAAACACTCAACCAATCAAACTTTTCTTCTCGCCGTTGTGCGATCCTTAAAAACCTTTTCATAAACGAAAAAAAGACCATCTTATTTGTATCGAAAGTCAACGTTGTCAGTGTGATGAATAAGAAATGTTCTGTGCGGTACAAGAATTTGTGGAAGTAAGAAGAACTTTAACTTGAGGGGGAAATTGTGGACTCGTATATAAGGGGGAGTGTTTAGAATGTATCAAGTGTGACTAGTGTGGGTAAAGTCCTCCATTGGTTGGAAATGTGAAGACTTGAGGGGGAGTGTTTTAGGTGAATATGTGGTGTGTCTCTCACAAAGATGTTACACCTCCCACTTAGATCCATTAATTTTTTTTTATTGTTGTTACTAGTTTTAGGCCTAATTATACACCTTGTGGTCTTATTGCTTGCAAACTTTCTTTTTACTTTTTTTTAATCTTGATTAATTATTGATTTATTAAACTAAACTCTTATTAAATAATAAAAATGAAATAATCAAGAGTTCTATCATTATTATTTTCAAGTAAATCAAAACTCTACTTTATTTTCAAGATAAAATAAAACTTTTTTAAATTAAATCAAAACTCTACTTTATTTTCAAAATAAAATAAAACTTATTTCACAATAAAATCAAAACGGTTCCAAATAATGCAACTAAAACACTCGATCAACATCTAGTTTTTTTTCTGCTTATCCGAAGCGGTTAAAATATTCAAACTCTTTTTCTAAACAAACACGAAAGAAGAGGATTGTTGGAATCTACCATTTCAGCAGAACCCTCAAATGATTTGTCCCGAGGCACATGTCTTGGGATAGCCATTGATTCCTTCTTTCGCTCCTAAAAAACTTAATAAACTTGGACTAAAAAGGACTGATGGGATCTAGCATTCTAACGTAACCT
The DNA here is from genome assembly GCF_024323335.1 of Lathyrus oleraceus. Taxonomy (NCBI): domain Eukaryota; kingdom Viridiplantae; phylum Streptophyta; class Magnoliopsida; order Fabales; family Fabaceae; genus Lathyrus; species Lathyrus oleraceus. The sequence goes on along the minus strand of NC_066579.1, from coordinate 8,658,159 downwards.
TTGAAGAATTGATTCCAAGGTACGCGTTTTATTCTTATCAAGCATTCGTTGTCCATTAAACGATTTTCTTAAATACATTGAATGAAAAAGATTATTGGAATCTAGCATTCCAGTGCAACCTTGAATGTTTGATCCCGATGCTTATGTCTCGTTCTCATCGAGCATTCGTCATTCACTTATAAAACACTCAACCAATCAAAATTTTCTTCTCGCCGTTGTGCGATCCTTAAAAACCTTTTCATAAACGAAAAAAAGACCGTGTGATTTGTATCGAAAGTCAACGTTGTCAGTGTGATGAATAAGAAATGTTCTGTGCGGTACAAGAATTTGTGGAAGTAAGAAGAACTTTCACTTGAGGGGGAACATTGTGGACTCATACTTAAAGGGGAGTGTTTAGAATGTATCAAGTGTGACTAGTGTGGGTAAAGTCCTACATTGGTTCGAAATGTGAAGACTTGAGGAGGAGTGTTTTAGGTGAATATGTGGTGTGTCTCTCACAAAGATGTTACACCTCCCACTTAGATCCATTAATTTTTTTTTATTGTTGTTACTAGTTTTAGGCCTAATTATACACCTTGTGGTCTTATTGCTTGCAAACTTTCTTTTTACTTTTTTTAATCTTGATTAATTATTGATTTATTAAAATAAACTCTTATTAAATAATAAAAATGAAATAATCAAGAGTTCTATCATTATTATTTTCAAGTAAATCAAAACTCTACTTTATTTTCAAGATAAAATAAAACTTTTTTAAATTAAATCAAAACTCTACTTTATTTTCAAAATAAAATAAAACTTATTTCACAATAAAATCAAAACGGTTCCAAATAATGCAACTAAAACACTCGATCAACATCTAGTTTTTTTTTCTGCTTATCCGAAGCGGTTAAAATATTCAAACTCTTTTTCTAAACAAACACGAAAGAAGAGGATTGTTGGAATCTACCATTTCAGCAGAACCCTCAAATGATTTGTCCCGAGGCACATGTCTTGGGATAGCCATTGATTCCTTCTTTCGCTCCTAAAAAACTTAATAAACTTGGACTAAAAAGGACTGATGGGATCTAGCATTCTAACGTAACCTTTGAAGAATTGATTCCAAGGTACGCGTTTTATTCTTATCAAGCATTCGTTGTCCATTAAACGATTTTCTTAAATACATTGAATGAAAAAGATTATTGGAATCTAGCATTCCAGTGCAACCTTGAATGTTTGATCCCGATGCTTATGTCTCGTTCTCATCGAGCATTCGTCATTCACTTATAAAACACTCAACCAATCAAACTTTTCTTCTCGCCGTTGTGCGATCCTTAAAAACCTTTTCATAAACGAAAAAAAGACCATCTTATTTGTATCGAAAGTCAACGTTGTCAGTGTGATGAATAAGAAATGTTCTGTGCGGTACAAGAATTTGTGGAAGTAAGAAGAACTTTAACTTGAGGGGGAAATTGTGGACTCGTATATAAGGGGGGAGTGTTTAGAATGTATCAAGTGTGACTAGTGTGGGTAAAGTCCTCCATTGGTTGGAAATGTGAAGACTTGAGGGGAGTGTTTTAGGTGAATATGTGGTGTGTCTCTCACAAAGATGTTACACCTCCCACTTAGATCCATTAATTTTTTTTTATTGTTGTTACTAGTTTTAGGCCTAATTATACACCTTGTGGTCTTATTGCTTGCAAACTTTCTTTTTACTTTTTTTAATCTTGATTAATTATTGATTTATTAAACTAAACTCTTATTAAATAATAAAAATGAAATAATCAAGAGTTCTATCATTATTATTTTCAAGTAAATCAAAACTCTACTTTATTTTCAAGATAAAATAAAACTTTTTTAAATTAAATCAAAACTCTACTTTATTTTCAAAATAAAATAAAACTTATTTCACAATAAAATCAAAACGGTTCCAAATAATGCAACTAAAACACTCGATCAACATCTAGTTTTTTTTTCTGCTTATCCGAAGCGGTTAAAATATTCAAACTCTTTTTCTAAACAAACACGAAAGAAGAGGATTGTTGGAATCTACCATTTCAGCAGAACCCTCAAATGATTTGTCCCGAGGCACATGTCTTGGGATAGCCATTGATTCCTTCTTTCGCTCCTAAAAAACTTAATAAACTTGGACTAAAAAGGACTGATGGGATCTAGCATTCTAACGTAACCTTTGAAGAATTGATTCCAAGTTACGCGTTTTATTCTTATCAAGCATTCGTTGTCCATTAAACGATTTTCTTAAATACATTGAATGAAAAAGATTATTGGAATCTAGCATTCCAGTGCAACCTTGAATGTTTGATCCCGATGCTTATGTCTCGTTCTCATCGAGCATTCGTCATTCACTTATAAAACACTCAACCAATCAAAATTTTCTTCTCGCCGTTGTGCGATCCTTAAAAACCTTTTCATAAACGAAAAAAAGACCGTCTGATTTGTATCGAAAGTCAACGTTGTCAGTGTGATGAATAAGAAATGTTCTGTGCGGTACAAGAATTTGTGGAAGTAAGAAGAACTTTCACTTGAGGGGGAACATTGTGGACTCATACTTAAAGGGGAGTGTTTAGAATGTATCAAGTGTGACTAGTGTGGGTAAAGTCCTACATTGGTTCGAAATGTGAAGACTTGAGGAGGAGTGTTTTAGGTGAATATGTGGTGTGTCTTTCACAAAGATGTTACACCTCCCACTTAGATCCATTAATTTTTTTTTATTGTTGTTACTAGTTTTAGGCCTAATTATACACCTTGTGGTCTTATTGCTTGCAAACTTTCTTTTTACTTTTTTTAATCTTGATTAATTATTGATTTATTAAAATAAACTCTTATTAAATAATAAAAATGAAATAATCAAGAGTTCTATCATTATTATTTTCAAGTAAATCAAAACTCTACTTTATTTTCAAGATAAAATAAAACTTTTTTAAATTAAATCAAAACTCTACTTTATTTTCAAAATAAAATAAAACTTATTTCACAATAAAATCAAAACGGTTCCAAATAATGCAACTAAAACACTCGATCAACATCTAGTTTTTTTTTCTGCTTATCCGAAGCGGTTAAAATATTCAAACTCTTTTTCTAAACAAACACGAAAGAAGAGGATTGTTGGAATCTACCATTTCAGCAGAACCCTCAAATGATTTGTCCCGAGGCACATGTCTTGGGATAGCCATTGATTCCTTCTTTCGCTCCTAAAAAACTTAATAAACTTGGACTAAAAAGGACTGATGGGATCTAGCATTCAAACGTATCCTTTGAAGAATTGATTCCAAGGTACGCGTTTTATTCTTATCAAGCATTCGTTGTCCATTAAACGGTTTTCTTAAATACATTGAATGAAAAAGATTATTGGAATCTAGCATTCCAGTGCAACCTTGAATGTTTGATCCCGATGCTTATGTCTCGTTCTCATCGAGCATTCGTCATTCACTTATAAAACACTCAACCAATCAAACTTTTCTTCTCGCCGTTGTGCGATCCTTAAAAACCTTTTCATAAACGAAAAAAAGACCGTCTGATTTGTATCGAAAGTCAACGTTGTCAGTGTGATGAATAAGAAATGTTCTGTGCGGTACAAGAATTTGTGGAAGTAAGAAGAACTTTCACTTGAGGGGGAACATTGTGGACTCATACTTAAAGGGGAGTGATTAGAATGTATCAAGTGTGACTAGTGTGGGTAAAGTCCTACATTGGTTCGAAATGTGAAGACTTGAGGAGGAGTGTTTTAGGTGAATATGTGGTGTGTCTCTCACAAAGATGTTACACCTCCCACTTAGATCCATTAATTTTTTTTTATTGTTGTTACTAGTTTTAGGCCTAATTATACACCTTGTGGTCTTATTGCTTGCAAACTTTCTTTTTACTTTTTTTTAATCTTGATTAATTATTGATTTATTAAATAAACTCTTATTAAATAATAAAATGAAATAATCAAGAGTTCTATCATTATTATTTTCAAGTAAATCAAAACTCTACTTTATTTTCAAGATAAAATAAAACTTTTTTAAATTAAATCAAAACTCTACTTTATTTTCAAAATAAAATAAAACTTATTTCACAATAAAATCAAAACGGTTCCAAATAATGCAACTAAAACACTCGATCAACATCTAGTTTTTTTTTCTGCTTATCCGAAGCGGTTAAAATATTCAAACTCTTTTTCTAAACAAACACGAAAGAAGAGGATTGTTGGAATCTACCATTTCAGCAGAACCCTCAAATGATTTGTCCCGAGGCACATGTCTTGGGATAGCCATTGATTCCTTCTTTCGCTCCTAAAAAACTTAATAAATTGGACTAAAAAGGACTGATGGGATCTAGCATTCTAACGTAACCTTTGAAGAATTGATTCCAAGGTACGCGTTTTATTCTTATCAAGAATTCGTTGTCCATTAAACGATTTTCTTAAATACATTGAATGAAAAAGATTATTGGAATCTAGCATTCCAGTGCAACCTTGAATGTTTGATCCCGATGCTTATGTCTCGTTCTCATCGAGCATTCGTCATTCACTTATAAAACACTCAACCAATCAAACTTTTCTTCTCGCCGTTGTGCGATCCTTAAAACCTTTTCATAAACGAAAAAAGACCATCTTATTTGTATCGAAAGTCAACGTTGTCAGTGTGATGAATAAGAAATGTTCTGTGCGGTACAAGAATTTGTGGAAGTAAGAAGAACTTTAACTTGAGGGGGAAATTGTGGACTCGTATATAAGGGGGGAGTGTTTAGAATGTATCAAGTGTGACTAGTGTGGGTAAAGTCCTCCATTGGTTGGAAATGTGAAGACTTGAGGGGGAGTGTTTTAGGTGAATATGTGGTGTGTCTCTCACAAAGATGTTACACCTCCCACTTAGATCCATTAATTTTTTTTTATTGTTGTTACTAGTTTTAGGCCTAATTATACACCTTGTGGTCTTATTGCTTGCAAACTTTCTTTTTACTTTTTTTTAATCTTGATTAATTATTGATTTATTAAACTAAACTCTTATTAAATAATAAAAATGAAATAATCAAGAGTTCTATCATTATTATTTTCAAGTAAATCAAAACTCTACTTTATTTTCAAGATAAAATAAAACTTTTTTAAATTAAATCAAAACTCTACTTTATTTTCAAAATAAAATAAAACTTATTTCACAATAAAATCAAAACGGTTCCAAATAATGCAACTAAAACACTCGATCAACATCTAGTTTTTTTTTCTGCTTATCCGAAGCGGTTAAAATATTCAAACTCTTTTTCTAAACAAACACGAAAGAAGAGGATTGTTGGAATCTACCATTTCAGCAGAACCCTCAAATGATTTGTCCCGAGGCACATGTCTTGGGATAGCCATTGATTCCTTCTTTCGCTCCTAAAAATCTTAATAAACTTGGACTAAAAAGGACTGATGGGATCTAGCATTCTAACGTAACCTTTGAAGAATTGATTCCAAGGTACGCGTTTTATTCTTATCAAGCATTCGTTGTCCATTAAACGATTTTCTTAAATACATTGAATGAAAAAGATTATTGGAATCTAGCATTCCAGTGCAACCTTGAATGTTTGATCCCGATGCTTATGTCTCGTTCTCATCGAGCATTCGTCATTCACTTATAAAACACTCAACCAATCAAACTTTTCTTCTCGCCGTTGTGCAATCCTTTAAAACCTTTTTGTAAGAACAAAAAGTGTTCTACAACAGACTCCATGATTTTGATGATAACAAAGGATGAAAATAAAAATGGCACCCTAACGAAAAGTTTCTAAGTGTGCAGGGTTCTAAAGAAAGAAGAAATAAATCTGATGATGTCATCAGATGCACAACAAGATCAGATGCAAAATCTCAAGTATCAGAAGCATCTAAAGAGGAATCTCGTTTCAAGAAGCTCTGACTCTGGACAAAACTGCAAAGTATCAGAAGCATCTGAACATGAAGTAAAGTCTAGAAGCTCTGACTCTGAACAAATGTCCTCTGTAACTCTGTAAGTTATCAGCGCTATCTGAACTTTCAAGAAATAACATCAGAAGCAAGATTCTCCAGATACACAAAGACTCTAATCAGAATTGTTAATCATGATGAAGTAACGTTTAAGCCAAGTTAAAGTTCTGCAAATGGATTTCCTCAATTAAAAAGAGACGTTAATCTCCACTTCCAAGAGAGAAGATACCAATTGTGGTAAGTAGTCACTTCTAAAAGAAAAAGTCTACTGCAGAAGCTATTAATGGAATGGCGTAATTACATCTCAATATCCAACAGATTCAACGCTACTTCAACTCTACTTCAACTCCTATAAATAGAGAAGAAATCTCATTCAGTAAACACGAAGAAATCACTAGCCAAAACTATACTGAAATCATATCACGCTCAAGAAAAAACATCTTTGTTCTTCAAAGATTTTCACTAAGCTTTTGCTTATCAAGTGAAAAATTTGTTCTTAAGTTTGTAATATTTGCTTTCTTAGAAGCACTCTAGATTACACATCTTGTATCTAATTCTTATTTGATTTCCTCAAGTGACTCTTTGTAGTCTGTAGACTTGAGAGGACTAAGAGATTTTCTTCTCTCTTAGGGGTTGTTTGTAATCTTTCAAGATTAGTGGATTAAGTCCTTGTTGAAGGCGAAATCACCTTGGCCGGGTGGACTGGAGTAGCTTTGTGTTATAAGCGAACCAGTATAAAATCATTGTGTGATTTCATTTTGCAAAAGCGCTTATTTTTCAAACAATTCAAACCCCCCCTTTCTTGTTTTTCTCACCTTCAATTGGTATCAGAGCTCCGGCTCTGTTATTGATTTTCAAATCAAACACTTAACCGTGTAGAGAGATCCAGTGCGAGAAAAACAAATGGCCCACTCAAATGAGAAAGATTCTTACAATGCCAAGCCTCCTGTTTTTGATGGAGAAAAGTTTGATTACTGGAAAGATAGAATCGAAAGTTTCTTTCTTGGTTATGATGCTGACCTCTGGGACATTGTCACAGATGGATACAAACCTCCAACCTTAAATGGAGCTGAAGTTCCCAGAAGCAAAATGTCAGAAGATCAGAAACGTGAGTTCAAAAATCATCACAAGGCCAGAACAATACTTCTAAATGCTATATCATACAACGAATACGAAAAGATCACCAACAGAGAGACGGCTAAAGATATACTTGACTCTCTGAAGATGACCCATGAAGGAAACTCCCAAGTCAAGGAGACGAAGGCTCTGGCGTTGATCCAGAAATATGAAGCCTTCAAATGGAAGATGACGAAGCTATAGAAGCTATGTTTTCCAGATTCCAAACTCTTATTGCAGGTCTTAAAGTGCTAGACAAAGGATACACGACTGCAGATCATGTTAAGAAGATAGTCAGAAGTCTGCCAAAGAAATGGAGACCAATGGTTACTGCTCTGAAGTTATCAAAGGATCTGAACAATATCAGCCTTGAAGAACTTGTTAGTTCTCTCAGAAGCCATGAGATAGAACTAGAGGAGGATGAGCCTCAGAAAAGGAACAAGTCAGTGGCGCTGAAGTCCAGACCTGAAAGACGGAAGTCAGACAGAACCAAGGCTCTCCAGGCAGAAACTGCAGATACTGACGACTCTGAACCTGAAGACTCTGATGATGAAGAAGAACTGTCCTTACTAACCAGAAGAGTTAAGCAACTCTGGAAAAGAAGGAACAACAACAACTTCAGAAGATCAAGACCCAGAGGGGATAGATCAGAGTCAACTTCAAAAGGTAAACCTAATAAAGATATTACCTGTTTTGAATGTAAAGAAACAGGTCATTATAGAAATGAATGCCCCAAGCTGAAGAAAGATAACTCTAAGAAAGAAAGCTTCAAGAAAAATGCCTTCAGAACAAAGAAGGGATTAATGGCCACCTGGGACGATAGTGAATCAGGATCATCAGAATCTGACTCTGATGAACAAGCCAACGTAGCATTTATGGCTACCACATCCAGCAGCTCAGATGAAGAATCTGAAGAGGTATTTTCTGAACTTTCTAGATCTGACTTAGAATCATGTTTATCAGAAACTCTTACCTCTCTTCAGAAATTAAAACAAAAAGTTAAAAGCATTAAAGGCCTTCTTAAAGCAAAATCTGAAGAATGTAGTGAACTTGAGACAACAATTCTAGCACATGAAGATACAATCAAATCTTTAACGTTAGAAAGAGATGGAGCTAAAACAAAGAGCTTAGAATTAGAAGAAGTGTTGTCTCAAGCACCACAAACTTCAAATGAAATTATTTATAAGTATGAAGAAGCCTTTCAACAATTTCTGAAGAATGGGATAAATAGGAGTATTATGGCATCCATGATTTATGGAGTAGGTCAGAATAATAAAAGGGGAATTGGGTATGATTCTGATTCTGATAAAACTTCTACCAGTAACCAAATTAAATCGCCTTTTTCATACCACTACACACACACACAAGAACACAAATTTAAAAATGCTAGAAGACCCAAAGTTGTAAGAAACTCTGGGAAAACTAATCTGAAAGGACCCAAGAGATTCTGGGTACCGAAAGATAAGATTATCTATGTTGCAGATATCCTATGCAGCAAAGTTCAGACACCAGTCATGGTACCTGGACTCTGGATGCTCGCGACATATGACGGGAAGAAAGTCTATGTTCCAAAGCCTGGAACTTAAAGACGCTGGCTTTGTAGGCTTCGGAGGAGATCAGAAAGGAAGGATCAGAGGCTCCGGAACTATTGGTAATGGTACTCTTCCCTCTATATCTGATGTTCTTTATGTAGAAGGATTAATGCATAACTTGTTATCCATAAGTCAATTAAGTGATAACGGTTATGATGTAATCTTTAATCAAAAAACGTGTAAAGCCATTAGTCAGAACGATGGCTCTGTTCTTTTCACAGGCAAGAGGAAAAACAACATTTATAAAATAAATCTTTCTGATTTAAAAGATCAAAATGTTAAATGTTTAATGTCAGTTCACGAAGAGCAATGGGTATGGCATAGACGCTTAGGCCACATTAGCATGAGGAAACTTTCTCAGCTAACTAAACTTGAGTTAGTCAGAGGCTTACCTAAACTGAAGTTTTCTTCAGATGCTCTGTGTGAAGCTTGTCAGAAAGGAAAGTTTTCAAAAACATCTTTTAAAAAGAAAAATGTTGTTTCTACCTCCAAGCCTCTGGAGCTTCTTCACATTGACTTATTTGGTCCTGTGAAAACAGCATCAGTCAATGGAAAGAAGTATGGACTTGTAATCGTTGATGATTACAGCCGCTGGACATGGGTAAAATTCCTAAGGCACAAGAGTGAGTCTCACTCTGTATTCACCAGTTTCTGTTCTAAAGTGCAAAAAGAATTTGACTCTAAAATTGTTAGAGTCAGAAGTGATCATGGTGGAGAATTTGAAAATAAAGATTTTGAAGAACTATTTGATTCTAATGGAATATCCCATGATTTCTCCTGCCCTAGAACTCCACAACAAAATGGAGTTGTAGAGAGGAAGAATAGGACACTCCAAGAAATGGCCAGAACCATGATCAATGAAACAAATGTAGCAAAGCACTTTTGGGCAGAAGCTGTAAATACAGCGTGTTACATTCAGAATAGAATCTCTATTAGACCTATTCTGGATAAGACTCCCTATGAATTGTGTAAGGGAAGAAAACCCAACATTTCTTATTTTCATCCTTTTGGATGCATTTGCTTTATATTAAATACTAAAGAACATCTGAACAAGTTTGATTCCAAAGCACAGAAAGGTATTATGTTAGGATACTCAGAACGCTCTAAAGGCTATAGAGTATACAACACAGAAACCAAAATTGTGGAGGAATCAATTCATGTTAGATTTGATGATAAGCTTGACCCTGAAAAGTCAAAGCTAGTTGAAAAGTTTGCAGATTTAGAGATCACTCTGGTAGAATCTGAGAAAACTCCAGAAGCAACTGTCACTCCAGACTCTGAAGAAATTAAATCTCCAGAAATTCCAAGGAAAGTCAAGAGTCGTAGCAACGTATCTGAAGATTTGATTTTGGGAAACAAAGATGAACCTGTTAGAACCAGATCTACCTTCAGAACTTCTGAAGATATTCCTCTGGGACTAGTGTCTCTGATTGAGCCTACGTCCTGTGATGAAGCTCTTCAAGATAATGATTGGGTGGCAGCTATGCAAGAAGAGTTAGATCAATTCTCCAAGAATGATGTCTGGGATCTTGTTCCTAAACCCAGAGGCACTCATGTCATTGGAACCAGATGGGTTTTCAGAAACAAGCTGAACGAGAAAGGAGAAGTTGTCAGAAACAAAGCTCGACTGGTAGCTCAAGGTTATAGTCAACAAGAAGGTATTGATTATAATGAAACTTTTGCTCCAGTCGCGAGGTTAGAATCTATTCGTCTCCTTGTATCTTTTGCTATTAATCATTCTATCAAATTATACCAAATGGATGTCAAAAGTGCATTTCTTAATGGTTATATTTCAGAAGAAGTGTATGTTAATCAACCTCCTGGTTTTGAAAATTCAAACTTTCCAGAACATGTTTTCAAACTTAAAAAATCTTTATATGGACTAAAACAAGCCCCCAGAGCTTGGTATGAACGTCTGAGCAATTTTCTTCTGGAACAAAATTTTATCAGAGGGAAAGTTGATTCTACACTCTTCTGTAAAAATCATGAAAATGATCTCATGATATGCCAAATTTATGTTGATGACATTATTTTTGGTTCTGCTAATATCTCTGTTTGCCAAGAATTTTCTAAGCTAATGCAGGCAGAATTTGAAATGAGTCTAATGCAAGAACTAAAGTTCTTTCTGGGAATTCAAATTAATCAAACTCCAGAAGTCACATACATTCATCAAAGCAAGTACATTAAAGACGTTCTGAAGAAGTTTGATATGTCTGAATGCAATTCTGCAAAGACTCCCATGCATCCAACTTGCATTCTGGAAAAGGAAGAGGTAAGCAACAAGGTTTGTCAGAAGCTCTATCGAGGTATGATAGGCTCTCTTCTCTATCTGACTGCTACTCGTCCTGATATTCTCTTTAGCGTCTGTCTTTGTGCCAGATTCCAATCAGATCCTAGAGAATCTCATTTAACAGCTGTTAAGAGAATTCTTAAGTATCTGAAAGGAACTCCTAACCTGGGCCTGATGTATGAGAAAACATCAGAGTATAGGCTTTCTGGTTATTGTGATGCAGATTATGCAGGAGATAGAATAGAACGAAAAAGCACATCTGGAAATTGCCAGCTTCTGGGAAACAATCTAATCTCCTGGGCTAGCAAAAGACAGTCAACTATCGCTCTATCAACCGCAGAAGCAGAATATATCTCAGCATCACTGTGCACAACTCAGATGCTCTGGATGAAACATCAGCTAGAAGATCTACAAATCTTTGAGAGTAACATTCCTATCTTTTGTGATAATACTGCTGCTATTTGTTTAAGTAAGAATCCCATTCTACATTCCAGAGCCAAACACATAGAAATTAAACATCATTTTATTAGAGACTATGTTCAGAAAGGGATAGTAACGCTGAAGTTCATTGATACAGAACATCAATGGGCAGATATCTTTACTAAGCCTCTAGCTGAAGATAGATTTCTTTTCATCTTAGAAAATCTGAACATTAAAAATTGTCCTGAGTAAAATTTGGCTCTGAACATGTAAAATGAGACTCTGATAAAAACAAATACACTTCTGCCTCTGACTCTGATACTTCTACCAAGTTAAGAAGATATCTGAGTTAGAAATCTTCAGAAATCCTTTGGTATTCCTGAAGATCAGAAACATCAACACGTGGGGAACATGCGTCTAACCCTAGAACTTCTAGACAGCTGTCAAAAGAAATCAAAGGTCAGAACGCTTGAAATCTCCTCGAGCAGTGTGCTTACTGTTGGGATTAGACATTCATTTATTAGCTATAATCATTTTTTCCTCCCCTAGCGTGCAAATCTTGTGTTCTGTTCCAACGCAATTAAATGTGTCGTTTTGCATGTGTTTTTACCCTTAGGTATATAAACACTTTTCTCACATTTCACACACTTATCACTCTTCACTCACTCTTAAACCCTAAACCCTCTCTCGAAGTTTTCTCTGCAACCTTCTCAGTTCTTCATCTTCTTCATCAATTTTCTTCATGAATCCTCAAGAGCAAGCAGTTTTTAACTTCTCCCAACAAATGGAAGCCGCTTCTAACCCCCAAACCTCAAACACTCAAACACCCATGGTTGTAGACGTTACCACGACCCCAGTTTACAAAGAACCTCACATTTTGGAACGTGAACAACACATTCATCTTTCAACTCCCTTTGAAGGTTTGGATGTACTGTGTGAATCGCTGGTGGATTTTGAGAATTTGAGAAGAAATGGCGTTGATTTAACTGAAGATCTTCGCAAGCAAGGTTGGGAAACCTACTTCAACAGGCTTTATGGTCCAATCTATCCTCTACTGGTGAAGGAATTCTGGAGATGTGCAGATGCTGATGACGAGTTCATCGTTTCTTTTGTTCTGGGAGTGAAGATCATTATCACAGAAGCGTCTATTGCTTCTTTGCTGAATATGGAGAAAGCTGGAGGTAAGAGGATTTACAACATTCCTCCAAGGTCCAAGCGCATCACAGAAGTCATTAATCCTACAATCTTCAAAGCAAATGTTGAAGGAAACCCATCTAAGAACAAGGAGCTTCATCAGAACCTCCGAGTTTGGCTGAAGATTATTCTGGGAACAATCCATCATCGTCCAGCCTCCAACTCTTCAGATTACATAAATGCTGATCAGAAATGCATCCTCTACTGTATTCAGAAGGGTATCCCTATCAACCTCCCTGTTCTCCTCTTCAGATATCTGAGGGATTCAGTCAGAGAAACGAGGAATAACATGAAGCCCAGATCCTACATTCCTCTGGGAAGATTGCTCTCTGACATCTTCATTGAGCATGGGCTGGTAGATGCTCTGGAGAAGACCAGATGTATGGATGATCTGGCAATTGACGTTGGAAAGCCTCTTAATGCCAAAAATCTGAGGAGTATGGGAATCATCAAAGACATCAGAGTCAAGCCCACTATGAATGTAACCTGGGAAGCTCTGAAGGATCAGAGGAAGATGCCTCATGGCCTTGAAAGGTTCTTCAAGAACGAACCCAGAGATGCCATTGCTATCTACCTTCAGGATCGTCTGGATGAAGGCATTGATATCTCTGATTTCCGCCTTGAAGACTGTCTGGACTCTGTAGAAGATCTGGTCAGATACAAAAGAGGTCTTTCTGAGAAGAAGATAGCTGAGGAAGCAAGGAAGGCAAAGAAAGCCAGACTTGGAGAAACCTCTGGCACCAAAGCTTCAGCACCTCTGAATGTCTCTTCTGGTAAGTCTATTCCTCCTGTTACTTCTGTACCTGTAATGGCTTCTTCTACTCCTCTCCCAACACCTCCCATATTCACTACCTCTGAAATCCCTCCTTCAACCATCAGAACCTCTCAACCTCCACCTGTTCTAAAAATTGCTCGAAATTTCACAACAACCTCTGACCCTAATCAACTATATCACCACAGCTCTTCCTCATCCTCTGAATATGAATCACCCCCTTACCTTTCCCCTTCTTCTGACCAAGAGTTCTCTGATCATGAGTCCTCTGATCAAGAACACTCTGACCCAAACTCCCCAACAATAGCTGAAATTTATGCTAAAAATTTCGCCCCACAAACTCAAACACAATCTGAAGTAACCTCTCCCCTCCGAACCTCTCTTCCCCAACAAACAACCACCATCTCCTCTGAAAATCAAACTTCCCTTCCACAACAAACAACAACCTTACCCTCTGAAACTCAAACATCTGATCCCTTCACCTCTAATATCACTCCACCATTCATTCCCGCTGTACCTGGCCCAGACTCTGACCCTTTAGACCTAAATCCACTATATGCTTCATCCCCTAGTCTTCAACCAGACGCAGATTCTGAACCTCAACAATCTGAACCTCAACAAACTGAACCTCAACAATCTGAACCTCAACAAACTGAACCTCAACCTCTAAATCTCAGCCCTCAAAACTCTCCACCTCATTCACCTGAACCTGAACCTGAACTTACCATACCTACCCTTGAGGAGGCCATTATACAGGTTGCAGAAGCTTCAGTCCAGAAGATCAAGTCTCTGGCTAAAAACTCTGAAGTTAGTGATGATCCTAAATCTGTTAGGACACACTGGAACAGAGTCATTAGTTGGATGACCTCTGAGTCTTATAGGCTGAAGAGTATCTCTGAACAAGTCAGAAATGGCTACATCAGAGACTCTGAGGAAAGACTCCAAGAGAGACTGGCTAGAGAAGCTGAGGCCAGAAGGTTAGAGGAAGAGAGACTGGCTAGAGAAGCTGAGGCCAAGAGATTAGAGGAAGAAAGGTTGGCTAGGGAAGCTGAAGAAGAAGCTAAGAGGTTGGAAGAAGAACGCCTGGCAAAGGAAGCAGAACTTCTAAGGATTCAGGAAGCTGAAGCCAAGGCTAAGGCAGATGCAGAAGCCCAAGCTGCTGCTGAAGCTGAAGCTCAGCAAGCTCTGATTCAGGGGGAGTCTTCCTCTGCGATCCCTCTGATTCTTAACACTCTGAAGGAGATCAAGCAAGATCAGCAAGAGATCAAGAAAGATCAGAATGAGCTTCGTGCCAGGATGGACAAGCAAGATGCTCTGAACGAAAACATCCAGAACATGTTTGCCATGCTGCTTCAGAGACTTCCTCAACCTCCAAACCCTTAGGCACTTAGGATTTTTTTTTTTTGTTTGCCTAAGTGTTTTTGCTTCTGTCCTTCTTTTTAGCTCTGATATTCTGTTGAATCTAATGTTTTGACTGCTGTTTGCCTTTGTGCTTTTCAATGAAGTGTTTTTCTCTTTATTATTCTTTTCATTTTTTTTTTATGTCTTTTTGATTATGCCAAAAAGGGGGAGAAATTATTAAATAGCTCTGATGAAAATTATGTCTAAAACCTTAAGCATTCTGCAACAATTATAGAAATAGTTCTGATATAAATAGCTCTGATTAAATAATAGCTCTGATTAAATAACTCTAACTTTAAAGTTAAGCATTTGCAGAAAGTTTTCAGAAACCTAATTACTTGGAAAGCTCTGGTAAGAACTTCTGAACTCCCTAGTACTAACTCAGGGGGAGCTTTTGTTTATCTGATCTAATATTTTTTCATGTTTCATCTGATAATTTTATTTGTTTTGTCATCATCAAAAAGGGGGAGATTGTAAGAACAAAAAGTGTTCTACAACAGACTCCATGATTTTGATGATAACAAAGGATGAAATAAAAATGGCACCCTAACGAAAAGTTTCTAAGTGTGCAGGGTTCTAAAGAAAGAAGAAATAAATCTGATGATGTCATCAGATGCACAACAAGATCAGATGCAAAATCTCAAGTATCAGAAGCATCTAAAGAGGAATCTCGTTTCAAGAAGCTCTGACTCTGGACAAAACTGCAAAGTATCAGAAGCATCTGAACATGAAGTAAAGTCTAGAAGCTCTGACTCTGAACAAATGTCCTCTGTAACTCTGGAAGTTATCAGCGCTATCTGAACTTTCAAGAAATAACATCAGAAGCAAGATTCTCCAGATACACAAAGACTCTAATCAGAATTGTTAATCATGATGAAGTAACGTTTAATCCAAGTTAAAGTTCTGCAAATGGATTTCCTCAATTAAAAAGAGACGTTAATCTCCACTTCCAAGAGAGAAGATACCAATTGTGGTAAGTAGTCACTTCTAAAAGAAAAAGTCTACTGCAGAAGCTATTAATGGAATGGCGTAATTACATCTCAATATCCAACAGATTCAACGCTACTTCAACTCTACTTCAACTCCTATAAATAGAGAAGAAATCTCATTCAGTAAACACGAAGAAATCACTAGCCAAAACTATACTGAAATCATATCACGCTCAAGAAAAAACATCTTTGTTCTTCAAAGATTTTCACTAAGCTTTTGCTTATCAAGTGAAAAATTTGTTCTTAAGTTTGTAATATTTGCTTTCTTAGAAGCACTCTAGATTACACATCTTGTATCTAATTCTTATTTGATTTCCTCAAGTGACTCTTTGTAGTCTGTAGACTTGAGAGGACTAAGAGATTTTCTTCTCTCTTAGGGGTTGTTTGTAATCTTTCAAGATTAGTGGATTAAGTCCTTGTTGAAGGCGAAATCACCTTGGCCGGGTGGACTGGAGTAGCTTTGTGTTATAAGCGAACCAGTATAAAATCATTGTGTGATTTCATTTTGCAAAAGCGCTTATTTTTCAAACAATTCAAACCCCCCCTTTCTTGTTTTTCTCACCTTCACTTTTCATAAACGAAAAAAAGACCGTCTGATTTGTATCGAAAGTCAACGTTGTCAGTGTGATGAATAAGAAATGTTCTGTGCGGTACAAGAATTTGTGGAAGTAAGAAGAACTTTCACTTGAGGGGGAACATTGTGGACTCATACTTAAAGGGGAGTGTTTAGAATGTATCAAGTGTGACTAGTGTGGGTAAAGTCCTACATTGGTTCGAAATGTGAAGACTTGAGGAGGAGTGTTTTAGGTGAATATGTGGTGTGTCTTTCACAAAGATGTTACACCTCCCACTTAGATCCATTAATTTTTTTTTATTGTTGTTACTAGTTTTAGGCCTAATTATACACCTTGTGGTCTTATTGCTTGCAAACTTTCTTTTTACTTTTTTTTAATCTTGATTAATTATTGATTTATTAAAATAAACTCTTATTAAATAATAAAAATGAAATAATCAAGAGTTCTATCATTATTATTTTCAAGTAAATCAAAACTCTACTTTATTTTCAAGATAAAATAAAACTTTTTTAAATTAAATCAAAACTCTACTTTATTTTCAAAATAAAATAAAACTTATTTCACAATAAAATCAAAACGGTTCCAAATAATGCAACTAAAACCCTCGATCAACATCTAGTTTTTTTTCCTGCTTATCCGAAGCGGTTAAAATATTCAAACTCTTTTTCTAAACAAACACGAAAGAAGAGGATTGTGGGAATCTACCATTTCAGCAGAACCCTCAAATGATTTGTCCCGAGGCACATGTCTTGGGATAGCCATTGATTCCATCTTTCGCTCCTAAAAAACTTAATAAACTTGGACTAAAAAGGACTGATGGGATCTAGCATTCTAACGTAACCTTTGAAGAATTGATTCCAAGGTACGCGTTTTATTCTTATCAAGCATTCGTTGTCCATTAAACGATTTTCTTAAATACATTGAATGAAAAAGATTATTGGAATCTAGCATTCCAGTGGAACCTTGAATGTTTGATCCCGATGCTTATGTCTCGTTCTCATCGAGCATTCGTCATTCACTTATAAAACACTCAACCAGTCAAACTTTATTTCTCGCCGTTGTGCGATCCTTAAAAACCTTTTCATAAACGAAAAAAAGACCATCTTATTTGTATCGAAAGTCAACGTTGTCAGTGTGATGAATAAGAAATGTTCTGTGCGGTACAAGAATTTGTGGAAGTAAGACGAACTTTAACTTGAGGGGGAAATTGTAGACTCGTATATAAGGGGGGAGTGTTTAGAATGTATCAAGTGTGACTAGTGTGGGTAAAGTCCTCCATTGGTTGGAAATGTGAAGACTTGAGGGGGAGTGTTTTAGGTGAATATGTGGTGTGTCTCTCACAAAGATGTTACACCTCCCACTTAGATCCATTAATTTTTTTTTATTGTTGTTACTAGTTTTAGGCCTAATTATACACCTTGTGGTCTTATTGCTTGCAAACTTTCTTTTTACTTTTTTTTAATCTTGATTAATTATTGATTTATTAAACTAAACTCTTATTAAATAATAAAAATCAAATAATCAAGAGTTCTATCATTATTATTTTTAAGTAAATCAAAACTCTACTTTATTTTACAGATAAAATAAAACTTTTTTTCAATTAAATAAAAACTCTACTTTATTTTCAAAATAAAATAAAACTTATTTCACAATAAAATCAAAACGGTTCCAAATAATGCAACTAAAACAATCGATCAACATCTAGTTTTTTTTTCTGCTTATCCGAAGCGTTTAAAATATTCAAACTCTTTTTCTAAACAAACACGAAAGAAGAGGATTGTTGGAATCTACCATTTCAACAGAACCCTCAAATGATTGGTCCCGAGGCACATGTCTTGGGATAGCCATTGATTCCTTCTTTCGCTCCTAAAGAACTTAATAAACTTGGACTAAAAAGTATTGTAGGGATCTAGCCTTCTGGCGTAACCTTTGAAGAATTGATTCCAAGGTACGCGTTTTATTCTTATCAAGCGTTCGTTGTCCATTAAACGATTTTCTTAAATACATTGAATGAAAAAGACTGTTGGAATCTAGCATTCCAGTGGAACCTTGAATGTTTGATCCCGATGCTTATGTCTCGTTCTCATCGAGCATTCGTCATTCACTTATAAAACACTCAACCAGTCAAACTTTATTTCTCGCCGTTGTGCGATCCTTAAAAACCTTTTCATTAACAAAAAAAAGACCGTCTTATTTGTATCGAAAGTCAACGGTGTCAGTGTGATGAATAAGAAATGTTCTGTGCGGTACAAGAATTTGTGGAAGTAAGAAGAACTTTCACTTGAATGGGAACATTGTGGACTCATACTTAAAGGGGAGTGTTTAGAATGTATCAAGTGTGACTAGTGTGGGTAAAGTCCTACATTGGTTGGAAATGTGAAGACTTGAGGAGGAGTGTTTTAGGTGAATATGTGGTGTGTCTTTCACAAAGATGTTACACCTTCCACTTAGATCCATTAATTTTTTTTTATAGTTGTTACTAGTTTTAGGCCTAATTATACACCTTGTGGTCTTATTGCTTGCAAACTTTCTTTTTACTTTTTTTTAATCTTGATTAATTATTGATTTATTAAACTAAACTCTTATTAAATAATAAAAATGAAATAATCAAGAGTTCTATCATTATTATTTTTAAGTAAATCAAAACTCTACTTTATTTTACAGATAAAATAAAACTTTTTTTAAATTAAATAAAAACTCTACTTTATTTTCAAGATAAAATAAAACTTATTTCACAATAAAATCAAAACGGTTCCAAATAATGCAACTAAAACAATCGATCAACATCTAGTTTTTTTTTCTGCTTATCCGAAGCGTTTAAAATATTCAAACTCTTTTTCTAAACAAACACGAAAGAAGAGGATTGTTGGAATCTACCATTTCAACAGAACCCTCAAATGATTGGTCCCGAGGCACATGTCTTGGGATAGCCATTGATTCCTTCTTTCGCTCCTAAAGAACTTAATAAACTTGGACTAAAAAGTATTGTAGGGATCTAGCATTCTGGCGTAACCTTTGAAGAATTGATTCCAAGGTACGCGTTTTATTCTTATCAAGCGTTCGTTGTCCATTAAACGATTTTCTTAAATACATTGAATGAAAAAGACTGTTGGAATCTAGCATTCCAGTGGAACCTTGAATGTTTGATCCCGATGCTTATGTCTCGTTCTCATCGAGCATTCGTCATTCACTTATAAAACACTAAACCAATCAAACTTTTCTTCTCGCCGTTGTGCGATCCTTAAAAACCTTTTCATAAACGAAAAAAAGACCGTCTGATTTGTATCGAAAGTCAACGTTGTCAGTGTGATGAATAAGAAATGTTCTGTGCGGTACAAGAATTTGTGGAAGTAAGAAGAACTTTCACTTGAGTGGGAACATTGTGGACTCATACTTAAAGGGGAGTGTTTAGAATGTATCAAGTGTGACTAGTGTGGGTAAAGTCCTACATTGGTTGGAAATGTGAAGACTTGAGGAGGAGTGTTTTAGGTGAATATGTGGTGTGTCTTTCACAAAGATGTTACACCTCCCACTTAGATCCATTAATTTTTTTTTATTGTTGTTACTAGTTTTAGGCCTAATTATACACCTTGTGGTCTTATTGCTTGCAAACTTTCTTTTTACTTTTTTTTAATCTTGATTAATTATTGATTTATTAAACTAAACTCTTATTAAATAATAAAAATGAAATAATCAAGAGTTCTATCATTATTACTTTCAAGTAAATCAAAACTCTACTTTATTTTCAAGATAAAATAAAACTTTTTTAAATTAAATCAAAACTCTACTTTATTTTCAAAATAAAATAAAACTTATTTCACAATAAAATCAAAACGGTTCCAAATAATGCAACTAAAACCCTCGATCAACATCTAGTTTTTTTTTCTGCTTATCCGAAGCGGTTAAAATATTCAAACTCTTTTTCTAAACAAACACGAAAGAAGAGGATTGTTGGAATCTACCATTTCAGCAGAACCCTCAAATGATTTGTCCCGAGGCACATGTCTTGGGATAGCCATTGATTCCTTCTTTCGCTCCTAAAAAACTTAATAAACTTGGACTAAAAAGGACTGATGGGATCTAGCATTCAAACGTAACCTTTGAAGAATTGATTCCAAGGTACGCGTTTTATTCTTATCAAGCATTCGTTGTCCATTAAACGATTTTCTTAAATACATTGAATGAAAAAGATTATTGGAATCTAGCATTCCAGTGCAACCTTGAATGTTTGATCCCGATGCTTATGTCTCGTTCTCATCGAGCATTCGTCATTCACTTATAAAACACTAAACCAATCAAACTTTTCTTCTCGCCGTTGTGCGATCCTTAAAAACCTTTTCATAAACGAAAAAAAGACCGTCTGATTTGTATCGAAAGTCAACGTTGTCAGTGTGATGAATAAGAAATGTTCTGTGTGGTACCAGAATTTGTGGAAGTAAGAAGAACTTTCACCTGAGGGGGAACATTGTGGACTCATACTTAAACGGGAGTGTTTAGAATGTATCAAGTGTGACTAGTGTGGGTAAAGTCCTACATTGGTTCGAAATGTGAAGACTTGAGGAGGAGTGTTTTAGGTGAATATGTGGTGTGTCTTTCACAAAGATGTTACACCTCCCACTTAGATCCATTAATTTTTTTTTTGTTGTTACTAGTTTTAGGCCTAATTATACACCTTGTGGTCTTATTGCTTGCAAACTTTCTTTTTACTTTTTTTTAATCTTGATTAATTATTGATTTATTAAACTAAACTCTTATTAAATAATAAAAATGAAATAATCAAGAGTTCTATCATTATTATTTTCAAGTAAATCAAAACTCTACTTTATTTTCAAGATAAAATAAAACTTTTTTAAATTAAATCAAAACTCTACTTTATTTTCAAAATAAAATAAAACTTATTTCACAATAAAATCAAAACGGTTCCAAATAATGCAACTAAAACACTCGATCAACATCTAGTTTTTTTTTCTGCTTATCCGAAGCGGTTAAAATATTCAAACTCTTTTTCTAAACAAACACGAAAGAAGAGGATTGTTGGAATCTACCATTTCAGCAGAACCCTCAAATGATTTGTCCCGAGGCACATGTCTTGGGATAGCCATTGATTCCTTCTTTCGCTCCTAAAAAACTTAATAAACTTGGACTAAAAAGGACTGATGGGATCTAGCATTCAAACGTAACCTTTGAAGAATTGATTCCAAGGTACGCGTTTTATTCTTATCAAGCATTCGTTGTCCATTAAACGATTTTCTTAAATACATTGAATGAAAAAGATTATTGGAATCTAGCATTCCAGTGCAACCTTGAATGTTTGATCCCGATGCTTATGTCTCGTTCTCATCGAGCATTCGTCATTCACTTATAAAACACTAAACCAATCAAACTTTTCTTCTCGCCGTTGTGCGATCCTTAAAAACCTTTTCATAAACGAAAAAAAGACCGTCTGATTTGTATCGAAAGTCAACGTTGTCAGTGTGATGAATAAGAAATGTTCTGTGTGGTACAAGAATTTGTGGAAGTAAGAAGAACTTTCACTTGAGGGGGAACATTGTGGACTCATACTTAAAGGGGAGTGTTTAGAATGTATCAAGTGTGACTAGTGTGGGTAAAGTCCTACATTGGTTCGAAATGTGAAGACTTGAGGAGGAGTGTTTTAGGTGAATATGTGGTGTGTCTTTCACAAAGATGTTACACCTCCCACTTAGATCCATTAATTTTTTTTTATTGTTGTTACTAGTTTTAGGCCTAATTATACACCTTGTGGTCTTATTGCTTGCAAACTTTCTTTTTACTTTTTTTTAATCTTGATTAATTATTGATTTATTAAACTAAACTCTTATTAAATAATAAAAATGAAATAATCAAGAGTTCTATCATTATTACTTTCAAGTAAGTCAAAACTCTACTTTATTTTCAAGATAAAATAAAACTTTTTTTAAATTAAATCAAAACTCTACTTTATTTTCAAAATAAAAGAAAACTTATTTCACAATAAAATCAAAACGGTTCCAAATAATGCAACTAAAACACTCGATCAACATCTAGTTTTTTTTTCTGCTTATCCGAAGCGGTTAAAATATTCAAACTCTTTTTCTAAACAAACACGAAAGAAGAGGATTGTTGGAATCTACCATTTCAGCAGAACCCTCAAATGATTTGTCCTGAGGCACATGTCTTGGGATAGCCATTGATTCCTTCTTTCGCTCCTAAAAAACTTAATAAACTTGGACTAAAAAGGACTGATGGGATCTAGCATTCTAACGTAACCTTTGAAGAATTGATTCCAAGGTACGCGTTTTATACTTATCAAGCATTCGTTGTCCATTAAACGATTTTCTTAAATACATTGAATGAAAAAGATTATTGGAATCTAGCATTCCAGTGCAACCTTGAATGTTTGATCCCGATGCTTATGTCTCGTTCTCATCGAGCATTCGTCATTCACTTATAAAACACTCAACCAATCAAACTTTTCTTCTCGCCGTTGTGCGATCCTTAAAAACCTTTTCATAAACGAAAAAAAGACCGTCTGATTTGTATCGAAAGTCAACGTTGTCAGTGTGATGAATAAGAAATGTTCTGTGCGGTACAAGAATTTGTGGAAGTAAGAAGAACTTTCACCTGAGGGGGAACATTGTGGACTCATACTTAAAGGGGAGTGTTTAGAATGTATCAAGTGTGACTAGTGTGGGTAAAGTCCTACATTGTTTGGAAATGTGAAGACTTGAGGAGGAATGTTTTAGGTGAATATGTGGTGTGTCTTTCACAAAGATGTTACACCTCCCACTTAGATCCATTAATTTTTTTTTATGGTTGTTACTAGTTTTAGGCCTAATTATACACCTTGTGGTCTTATTGCTTGCAAACTTTCTTTTTACTTTTTTTTAATCTTGATTAATTATTGATTTATTAAACTAAACTCTTATTAAATAATAAAAATGAAATAATCAAGAGTTCTATCATTATTATTTTCAAGTAAATCAAAACTCTACTTTATTTTCAAGATAAAATAAAAAAATTTTTAAATTAAATCAAAACTCTACTTTATTTTCAAAATAAAATAAAACTTATTTCACAATAAAATCAAAACGGTTCCAAATAATGCAACTAAAACACTCGATCAACATCTAGTTTTTTTTTCTACTTATCCGAAGCGGTTAAAATATTCAAACTCTTTTTCTAAACAAACACGAAAGAAGAGGATTGTTGGAATCTACCATTTCAGCAGAACCCTCAAATGATTTGTCCTGAGGCACATGTCTTGGGATAGCCATTGATTCCTTCTTTCGCTCCTAAAAAACTTAATAAACTTGGACTAAAAAGGACTGATGGGATCTAGCATTCTAACGTAACCTTTGAAGAATTGATTCCAAGGTACGCGTTTTATTCTTATCAAGCATTCGTTGTCCATTAAACGATTTTCTTAAATACATTGAATGAAAAAGATTATTGGAATCTAGCATTCCAGTGCAACCTTGAAGGTTTGATCCCGATGCTTATGTCTCGTTCTCATCGAGCATTCGTCATACACTTATAAAACACTCAACCAATCAAACTTTTCTTCTCGCCGTTGTGCGATCCTTAAAAACTTTTTCATAAACGAAAAAAAGACCGTCTGATTTGTATCGAAAGTCAACGTTGTCAGTGTGATGAATAAGAAATGTTCTGTGTCGGTACAAGAATTTGTGGAAGTAAGAAGAACTTTCACTTGAGGGGGAACATTGTGGACTCATACTTAAAGGGAGTGTTTAGAATGTATCAAGTGTGACTAGTGTGGGTAAAGTCCTACATTGGTTCGAAATGTGAAGACTTGAGGAGGAGTGTTTTAGGTGAATATGTGGTGTGTCTTTCTAAAAAGATGTTACACCTCCCACTTAGATCCATTAATTTTTTTTTATTGTTGTTACTAGTTTTAGGCCTAATTATACACCTTGTGGTCTTATTGCTTGCAAACTTTCTTTTTACTTTTTTTTAATCTTGATTAATTATTGATTTATTAAACTACACTCTTATTAAATAATAAAAATGAAATAATCAAGAGTTCTATCATTATTACTTTCAAGTAAGTCAAAACTCAACTTTATTTTCAAGATAAAATAAAACTTTTTTTAAATTAAATCAAAACTCTACTTTATTTTCAAAATAAAATAAAACTTATTTCACAATAAAATCAAAACGGTTCCAAATAATGCAACTAAAACACTCGATCAACATCTAGTTTTTTTTTCTGCTTATCCGAAGCGGTTAAAATATTCAAACTCTTTTTCTAAACAAACACGAAAGAAGAGGATTGTTGGAATCTACCATTTCAGCAGAACCCTCAAATGATTTGTCCTGAGGCACATGTCTTGGGATAGCCATTGATTCCTTCTTTCGCTCCTAAAAAACTTAATAAACTTGGACTAAAAAGGACTGATGGGATCTAGCATTCTAACGTAACCTTTGAAGAATTGATTCCAAGGTACGCGTTTTATTCTTATCAAGCATTCGTTGTCCATTAAACGATTTTCTTAAATACATTGAATGAAAAAGATTATTGGAATCTAGCATTCCAGTGCAACCTTGAATGTTTGATCCCGATGCTTATGTCTCGTTCTCATCGAGCATTCGTCATTCACTTATAAACACTCAACCAATCAAACTTTTCTTCTCGCCGTTGTGCGATCCTTAAAAACCTTTTCATAAACGAAAAAAAGACCGTCTGATTTGTATCGAAAGTCAACGTTGTCAGTGTGATGAATAAGAAATGTTCTGTGCGGTACAAGAATTTGTGGAAGTAAGAAGAACTTTCACCTGAGGGGGAACATTGTGGACTCATACTTAAAGGGGAGTGTTTAGAATGTATCAAGTGTGACTAGTGTGGGTAAAGTCCTACATTGTTTGGAAATGTGAAGACTTGAGGAGGAATGTTTTAGGTGAATATGTGGTGTGTCTTTCACAAAGATGTTACACCTCCCACTTAGATCCATTAATTTTTTTTTATGGTTGTTACTAGTTTTAGGCCTAATTATACACCTTGTGGTCTTATTGCTTGCAAACCTTCTTTTTACTTTTTTTTAATCTTGATTAATTATTGATTTATTAAACTAAACTCTTATTAAATAATAAAAATGAAATAATCAAGAGTTCTATCATTATTATTTTCAAGTAAATCAAAACTCTACTTTATTTTCAAGATAAAATAAAACTTTTTTTAAATTAAATCAAAACTCTACTTTATTTTCAAAATAAAATAAAACTTATTTCACAATAAAATCAAAACGGTTCCAAATAATGCAACTAAAACACTCGATCAACATCTAGTTTTTTTTTTCTGCTTATCCGAAGCGGTTAAAATATTCAAACTCTTTTTCTAAACAAACACGAAAGAAGAGGATTGTTGGAATCTACCATTTCAGCAGAACCCTCAAATGATTTGTCCTGAGGCACATGTCTTGGGATAGCCATTGATTCCTTCTTTCGCTCCTAAAAAACTTAATAAACTTGGACTAAAAAGGACTGATGGGATCTAGCATTCTAACGTAACCTTTGAAGAATTGATTCCAAGGTACGCGTTTTATTCTTATCAAGCATTCGTTGTCCATTAAACGATTTTCTTAAATACATTGAATGAAAAAGATTATTGGAATCTAGCATTCCAGTGCAACCTTGAAGGTTTGATCCCGATGCTTATGTCTCGTTCTCATCGAGCATTCGTCATACACTTATAAAACACTCAACCAATCAAACTTTTCTTCTCGCCGTTGTGCGATCCTTAAAAACTTTTTCATAAACGAAAAAAAGACCGTCTGATTTGTATCGAAAGTCAACGTTGTCAGTGTGATGAATAAGAAATGTTCTGTGCGGTACAAGAATTTGTGGAAGTAAGAAGAACTTTCACTTGAGGGGGAACATTGTGGACTCATACTTAAAGGGGAGTGTTTAGAATGTATCAAGTGTGACTAGTGTGGGTAAAGTCCTACATTGGTTCGAAATGTGAAGACTTGAGGAGGAGTGTTTTAGGTGAATATGTGGTGTGTCTTTCTAAAAAGATGTTACACCTCCCACTTAGATCCATTAATTTTTTTTTATTGTTGTTACTAGTTTTAGGCCTAATTATACACCTTGTGGTCTTATTGCTTGCAAACTTTCTTTTTACTTTTTTTTAATCTTGATTAATTATTGATTTATTAAACTACACTCTTATTAAATAATAAAAATGAAATAATCAAGAGTTCTATCATTATTACTTTCAAGTAAGTCAAAACTCAACTTTATTTTCAAGATAAAATAAAACTTTTTTTAATTAAATCAAAACTCTACTTTATTTTCAAAATAAAATAAAACTTATTTCACAATAAAATCAAAACGGTTCCAAATAATGCAACTAAAACACTCGATCAACATCTAGTTTTTTTTTCTGCTTATCCGAAGCGGTTAAAATATTCAAACTCTTTTTCTAAACAAACACGAAAGAAGAGGATTGTTGGAATCTACCATTTCAGCAGAACCCTCAAATGATTTGTCCTGAGGCACATGTCTTGGGATAGCCATTGATTCCTTCTTTCGCTCCTAAAAAACTTAATAAACTTGGACTAAAAAGGACTGATGGGATCTAGCATTCTAACGTAACCTTTGAAGAATTGATTCCAAGGTACGCGTTTTATTCTTATCAAGCATTCGTTGTCCATTAAACGATTTTCTTAAATACATTGAATGAAAAAGATTATTGGAATCTAGCATTCCAGTGCAACCTTGAATGTTTGATCCCGATGCTTATGTCTCGTTCTCATCGAGCATTCGTCATTCACTTATAAAACACTCAACCAATCAAACTTTTCTTCTCGCCGTTGTGCGATCCTTAAAAACCTTTTCATAAACGAAAAAAAGACCGTCTGATTTGTATCGAAAGTCAACGTTGTCAGTGTGATGAATAAGAAATGTTCTGTGCGGTACAAGAATTTGTGGAAGTAAGAAGAACTTTCACCTGAGGGGGAACATTGTGGACTCATACTTAAAGGGGAGTGTTTAGAATGTATCAAGTGTGACTAGTGTGGGTAAAGTCCTACATTGTTTGGAAATGTGAAGACTTGAGGAGGAATGTTTTAGGTGAATATGTGGTGTGTCTTTCACAAAGATGTTACACCTCCCACTTAGATCCATTAATTTTTTTTTATTGTTGTTACTAGTTTTAGGCCTAATTATACACCTTGTGTACTTATTGCTTGCCAACTTTCTTTTTACTTTTTTTTAATCTTGATTAATTATTGATTTATTAAACTAAACTCTTATTAAATAATAAAAATGAAATAATCAAGAGTTCTATCATTATTATTTTCAAGTAAATCAAAACTCTACTTTATTTTCAAGATAAAATAAAACTTTTTTTAAATTAAATCAAAACCCTACTTTATTTTCAAAATAAAATAAAACTTATTTCACAATAAAATCAAAACGGTTCCAAATAATGCAAATAAAAGACTCGATCAACATCTAGTTTTTTTTTCTGCTTATCCGAAGCGGTTAAAATATTCAAACTCTTTTTCTAAACAAACACGAAAGAAGAGGATTGTTGGAATCTACCATTTCAGCAGAACCCTCAAATGATTTGTCCTGAAGCACATGTCTTAGGATAGCCATTGATTCCTTCTTTCGCTCCTAAAAAACTTAATAAACTTGGACTAAAAAGGACTGATGGGATCTAGCATTCTAACGTAACCTTTGAAGAATTGATTCCAAGGTACGCGTTTTATTCTTATCAAGCATTCGTTGTCCATTAAACGATTTTCTTAAATACATTGAATGAAAAAGATTATTGGAATCTAGCATTCCAGTGCAACCTTGAATGTTTGATCCCGATGCTTATGTCTCGTTCTCATCGAGCATTCGTCATTCACTTATAAAACACTCAACCAATCAAACTTTTCTTCTCGCCGTTGTGCGATCCTTAAAAACCTTTTCATAAACGAAAAAAAGACCGTCTGATTTGTATCGAAAATCAACGTTGTCAGTGTGATGAATAAGAAATGTTCTGTGCGGTACAAGAATTTGTGGAAGTAAGAAGAACTTTCACCTGAGGGGGAACATTGTGGACTCATACTTAAATGGGAGTGTTTAGAATGTATCAAGTTTGACTAGTGTGGGCAAAGTCCTACATTGGTTCGAAATGTGAAGACTTGAGGAGGAGTGTTTTAGGTGAATATGTGGTGTGTCTTTCACAAAGATGTTACACCTCCCACTTAGATCCATTAATTTTTTTTTATTGTTGTTACTAGTTTTAGGCCTAATTATACACCTTGTGGTCTTATTGCTTGCAAACTTTCTTTTTACTTTTTTATAATCTTGATTAATTATTGATTTATTAAACTAAACTCTTATTAAATAATAAAAATGAAATGATCAAGAGTTCTATCATTATTATTTTCAAGTAAATCAAAACTCTACTTTATTTTCAAGATAAAATAAAACTTTTTTTAAATTAAATCAAAACTCTACTTTATTTTCAAAATAAAATAAAACTTATTTCACAATAAAATCAACACGGTTCCAAATAATGCAACTAAAACACTCGATCAACATCTAGTTTTTTTTCTGCTTATCCGAAGCGGTTAAAATATTCAAACTCTTTTTCTAAACAAACACGAAAGAAGAGGATTGTTGGAATCTACCATTTCAGCAGAACCCTCAAATGATTTGTCCTGAGGCACATGTCTTGGGATAGCCATTGATTCCTTCTTTCGCTCCTAAAAAACTTAATAAACTTGGACTAAAAAGGACTGATGGGATCTAACATTCTAACGTAACCTTTGAAGAATTGATTCCAAGGTACGCGTTTTATTCTTATCAAGCATTCGTTGTCCATTAAACGATTTTCTTAAATACATTGAATGAAAAAGATTATTGGAATCTAGCATTCCAGTGCAACCTTGAATGTTTGATCCCGATGCTTATGTCTCGTTCTCATCGAGCATTCGTCATTCACTTATAAAACACTCAACCAATCAAACTTTTCTTCTCGCCGTTGTGCGATCCTTAAAAACCTTTTCATAAACGAAAAAAAGACCGTCTGATTTGTATCGAAAGTCAACGTTGTCAGTGTGATGAATAAGAAATGTTCTGTGCGGTACAAGAATTTGTGGAAGTAAGAAGAACTTTCACCTGAGGGGGAACATTGTGGACTCATACTTAAAGGGGAGTGTTTAGAATGTATCAAGTGTGACTAGTGTGGGCAAAGTCCTACATTGGTTCGAAATGCGAAGACTTGAGGAGGAGTGTTTTAGGTGAATATGTGGTGTGTCTTTCACAAAGATGTTACACGTCCCACTTAGATCCATTAATTTTTTTTTATTGTTGTTACTAGTTTTAGGCCTAATTATACACCTTGTGGTCTTATTGCTTGCAAACTTTCTTTTTACTTTTTTTTAATCTTGATTAATTATTGATTTATTAAACTAAACTCTTAGTAAATAATAAAAATGAAATAATCAAGAGTTCTATCATTATTATTTTCAAGTAAATCAAAACTCTACTTTATTTTCAAGATAAAATAAAACTTTTTTTAAATTAAATCAAAACTCTACTTTATTTTCAAAATAAAATAAAACTTATTTCACAATAAAATCAACACGGTTCCAAATAATGCAACTAAAAGACTCGATCAACATCTAGTTTTTTTTCTGCTTATCCGAAGCGGTTAAAATATTCAAACTCTTTTTCTAAACAAAAACGAAAGAAGAGGATTGTTGGAATCTACCATTTCAGAAGAACCCTCAAATGATTTGTCCTGAGGCACATGTGTTGGGATAGCCATTGATTCCTTCTTTCGCTCCTAAAAAACTTAATAAACTTGGACTAAAAAGGACTGATGGGATCTAGCATTCTAACGTAACCTTTGAAGAATTGATTCCAAGGTACGCGTTTTATTCTTATCAAGCATTCGTTGTCCATTAAACGATTTTCTTAAATACATTGAATGAAAAAGATTATTGGAATCTAGCATTCCAGTGCAACCTTGAATGTTTGATCCCGATGCTTATGTCTCGTTCTCATCGAGCATTCGTCATTCACTTATAAAACACTCAACCAATCAAACTTTTCTTCTCGCCGTTGTGCGATCCTGAAAAACCTTTTCATAAACGAAAAAAAGACCGTCTGATTTGTATCGAAAGTCAACGTTGTCAGTGTGATGAATAAGAAATGTTCTGTGCGGTACAAGAATTTGTGGAAGTAAGAAGAACTTTCACCTGAGGGGGAACATTGTGGACTCATACTTAAAGGGGAGTGTTTAGAATGTATCAAGTGTGACTAGTGTGGGCAAAGTCCTACATTGGTTCGAAATGCGAAGACTTGAGGAGGAGTGTTTTAGGTGAATATGTGGTGTGTCTTTCACAAAGATGTTACACCTCCCACTTAGATCCATTAATTTTTTTTTATTGTTGTTACTAGTTTTAGGCCTAATTATACACCTTGTGGTCTTATTGCTTGCAAACTTTCTTTTTACTTTTTTTAATCTTGATTAATTATTGATTTATTAAACTAAACTCTTAGTAAATAATAAAAATGAAATAATCAAGAGTTCTATCATTATTATTTTCAAGTAAATCAAAACTCTACTTTATTTTCAAGATAAAATAAAACTTTTTTTAAATTAAATCAAAACTCTACTTTATTTTCAAAATAAAATAAAACTTATTTCACAATAAAATCAACACGGTTCCAAATAATGCAACTAAAAGACTCGATCAACATCTAGTTTTTTTTTCTGCTTATCCGAAGCGGTTAAAATATTCAAACTCTTTTTCTAAACAAACACGAAAGAAGAGGATTGTTGGAATCTACCATTTCAGCAGAACCCTCAAATGATTTGTCCTGAGGCACATTGTAGCACCTCAAATTTGCACCTATCATTGTACATACCATCTCATATTAGGTCATAGCATATCATGATACATTGCATAGCATTGCATTGTCCCCAGTTGCCTCAAGAGCAAGCAAGTCAAGAAATTAGGTCAAACTGATCAGGAGGTCAGTCAACCAATCAAGCAAGGTTGTTTCTCAAGGAGCCAAGGCCCTAGGGTTTATCCAACAAGTTCACATGACTTGGAGGTCCATTTGAAGTGTTCAAGTCAAGGGTTGAAGGCTCAGAGGTCATCAGTTCATGCACAGTCAGTCCAAAACCCTAGAAAAGTCAAAGTTGGTCAACTGTGGTTGATTTCATGGTTTTGATGGATGGAAATGGTTTGAGAGAGCTTATTCATGTCCTAATAGGCCTCATATGTCATGGCAATCAACATCATGGAAGAATTTGAAGCCAATCAGAAGATTTCCCCAAAATAGAAACTGGACCTGTAATTTCAACTGCCAAAAATGGAAGCTTCTTGATCCTCATCTTACATCATGATACAAGCTCCAAATGAATTTTTGCCCAACATGAAAGTTGAAGATCTTGTTCTCCCATTTTCAAAAAGTCCAAGAACTCTCAAATCCCATGTGTGGTTGTCAAGATATGATCAATTCAATTTCAAAAATTTGTGAACTTCAAAGGGGCATATCTCTCAAACCATAAGGCCAAATTTGGTGGGGTTTTTCCCTACAAACCACATTTTTCATCCTCTTTCCAAAAATATAAATTTCATTCATTAAAACCCTACCATTCAAAATGGCATTTTTGGACCTATTTCATTAAAAAACCAAGTTTGACCAAACTTTGACTTTTTGATTCAAACACCTTTTCTCACTTTGGCCAATTGGAAATGCTTGGAAACATCATTTGTGACTTGCTCCAAGCCCTAAATCATGATCATACCATTACCATACCTCATTTTGGCCAAAGATACAAACTTGGCATTTTTTGCAAATTGGAATCAAAAGAGTAAAACAAGTACAGCAATTCTTTCAGCAGACCACAAACAGCATTTGGATGGTCATGTACAGCTGGTTTCAGGCCCAATTCGAGCAGGACTTTGCACCTCCACTTCATTTGTACAAGTTTAGCAAAATTGCATTTTGATTCCACTTAACTAAACCAACTTACCACTTGATTAAGGGATGATAAACAGTCACTTATAAGCCTTGCTTCTGCTCATTTCAACCCTAGAGAGAGCAGCCACACAACCAGAGAACACACTTCCTCTTATTCTTGCAACTTGGCTCGAGTTGGATTTCTGCCCAAAAGTTCCACAAAACCTCAATCACCCTTGGTTCCTCCATGCTCTAAACAACATATTGAGTTCATTTTCACCATCAATCACTGGCTGGAAACCCCTTTTGTGTTGCTGCTACATGAAGCTACCAACAATGGCAAACATCGATTCAGGTTATCTCATGCATTTGTGAGTGAAAACAGCTTCACCATCTACCATTCCGAGGCCAAAAGAGTATCTGTTTCGAGCTAAAGGAGTCAAAACAACACTGCATCTCCATTTCTTAAAAATCAAGTAAGCATTCGAATTCAATCATTTGCCATGCCATTATATGTTTATGAAAGATCTTCTTATGCTGATTCTTATGAGCTAAAGCTTGCTTGAAATGGTGGTCTCATGATGGAGAAATCTGAATTTCTTTTTTTGTGTACCAATGAAGTTTTGCTCGATTTACCATGCTTG
Source organism: Lathyrus oleraceus (assembly GCF_024323335.1). Taxonomy (NCBI): domain Eukaryota; kingdom Viridiplantae; phylum Streptophyta; class Magnoliopsida; order Fabales; family Fabaceae; genus Lathyrus; species Lathyrus oleraceus. The sequence goes on along the minus strand of NC_066579.1, from coordinate 8,625,307 downwards.
GATTGATTTCTTGAAATTTGATGTTATGTTCTTGTTGTTTGATGTTTAATGATGATATTAGAATGTTTGATTTTAAGTTCTGGGCATGTTGAAATTTTCAATGCATGATGATGATGAACATATGGCTGCTGCTCAAACCCTATTACGTTTCCAGAAATCCCAGCTGCATGTGTGTATTGTGTTGTTTATTTTTGATTGCATGATGTCACCATGTCCATTGCCATACTGTGTGAAGGATTCTACTTGAAATTGTTTGATGATGGATGAACATGATGATGAGTATGCCCTGCTGTCTTGAAACCCTATGAACCTGCCCAGAATTCGCATGAGCTCGTGTTTCATTTGTTTGTGTCTTGATGTTACATAATGTATTTCAATATCATGTTGTTGTGATGGCTTGGTCGAAATTTGTTTTGCTGATGTGATTACATGAATGCCCTGTTTCCAAAACCCTAATACTGCATATTAAACCCAGAAACATAAACAACCATTGGCTGTTGCTTTGCGTGCTACTGTTCCATTGGGATTGGACCAATGGGAACATTTCGTTTCCCTTGCTTAAACTGCACCGTTTCAATTAGTGAATGCCAAAATTACCATAATGCCACGCTGACTCCCATGTTGACTATTACACCATGCTTTTGTTCATGTTTGCTACCAATTGATCATCAACTTACACAATTCATATTTCACTCAAATCAAATCCAAAAATCATGAGATTTTTTCCATAAGGTTCATGAATGTGTCTAGTATTTGATTTTGATTTTTAATTAATTTTTCATTGGCTGGATTTTAAATGATAATTGTTTTCCCAACATGTATGCCAAATTGATACATTGTGCCATTCCTTTTGTGAAATGCTCATGTTGTATCCAATGCCTTTGAAATTTTTTGTGGTAAAACTAGACACATTGACCTTTGTTTCCATATAGGGTTTATGCATTTCCCATTTGTGGTTTGTGAGTTACAAATTTTTGAAGTTATGTGTTGCATTTGGTGCTACATGAATGATATGCATTTTCCCAATTTTTGTTCACACACTTCCTGGCCTCCAAATGACTCCAAATTTTGCATGAATCATCTATCACATGTCTAGTTCATGTGTGATTTTTCTTGGAATTAATGGTGCTGTTTTCCATTTGATTGTGAATTTTCTTCCCTGCCTAGCCAATGGTTGACCTTTTGTGCTATATGTTGCCAAATCATTTGGGAAATCCTCATACCATATTGTATGATCATGAAATTTCATATGTGATAATTAGACATCTTGAGCTTTGTATTGGTGTTAACCTCATTCATTTATCATCTGTTTTCAATTTGATATGATTTTTTGAAGTTGACCCATGTTTGTTGACTTTCATTGTGCATGCTTAAATTTGGTTTGACTTCATGATTTTAATTGACTGCCTTCCTCTCATCCAAATGCCATGAAATTTTACATGTCTACCATGTTAGATGTTAGGATTGAATGTGATTACAAGAGTAGTGGGGGATAGATTGCATATCCCTACCTTCCACTAATTGCCTTTTTGAAGGACTTTCAATATGTACAGGGACAAGATTTAAACATACACAAACATGGCCTCTTAAGGAGGACTTCAGACAGTTTGCCCGGTCAAATAACAGACCGGGTCTCCAGACTACATGAAGAAGAAAGATTTATACCTCAAAGCAATTGCTAAAAAGCAAAGCAAGCAACTAAAGCAA